>NW_026000243.1:1610331-1612850 GCF_001458135.2 Marmota marmota marmota | reverse complement strand
TTTTTTTGTAGCAGGGATACAAACTCAGAGGCCCTTGTGATTCAAAGGTGATGTAAACTCAGAGGCCTTTGACCATTGAGCCACATCCCCAGGCCTATTTTTTTAAAAAGCATTTTTTTAAAATTTAGTTTTTAGTTGTACTTGGACACAATACCTTTATTTTATTTATTTATTTATATGTGGTGCTGGGGATTGAACCCAGGGCCTCGCACGTGCTAGATGAGCGCTCTACTGCTGAGCCACAACCCCAGCATCCCACAGACCTATTTTGTATTTTATTTAGAGACAGGGTCTCACCGAGTTGCTTAGCACCTTATTTCTGCTGAGGCTGGCTTTGAACTCATTATCCTCTTGCCTCAGCCTCTGGAGCCACTGGGATTACAGGTTTTCTGAGCAATCTCCATATTTTTTTCCAGTATGGTTGCACCAATTTGCAGTCCCACCAGCAATGTCTGAGTGTACCTTTCTCCCCACATCGTTGCCAACATTTATTGCTACTTGTATTCTTGAAATTGCAATTCTAACTGGAGAGAGAGGGAATCTCGGTGTGGTTTTAATTTGCATTTCTCTAATTGCTGAACATTTTTTCATATATTTGTTGACCATTAGTATTACTTCTTCTGTGAAGTGCCTGTTCAGTTAATTCATTCACTTTTGTTATTACCTCACATTATCTTCATCTCTCTAACACTGGTCATTCCTACCAATGCCACCATACAATTCTTCTAAGTCAGCACTGTGGTTATTTCAATCCTGTGACTAAAATAAAGAAAAATAAAAATAAAAACTTTGAGTGGCTCCCAATACCCTCCTAGAGGGAGTGGGTTCTGATTTAGGAAACTGAGAGTTTCCTCTGCTACACTTACTCAAATTTGCTTCTGATATATTGGGACCTTATAGACAGCCTGTGCAAGTCCTCAGGGTGACATTCAGGGAGGATATTTCATGTTATTATCATGAACGGAACTGTAAATGTAGGATAGATAAGATTTTTTTTAACTGAAATCTTTCTTTGAGCTCATCATCTTGGACCTGGAGGGCTCCTAGATGACCTTTTACAAGTCCAGCAGTGGCTTTTACTTGTCTTAGTGATGTTTTTCCTGCCCTGCATTCTTGTTTACAAATAAAAGCATTTATAGTACATAAGCCTTTGCCAGTGGAGCAAAAAGTCTGCGTGGTATCCAGTACAGGTTTCAGGAAAAATAGGAAAGGCATCCTCAACCATCCAACTTTTACTATATAAATATTTCTTAACTACCTACTGTACATGCTAGATACAATTACAGGTGCTGAAGAAACAGGATTGAAGAACAAAGAAAAAATCCATGAATTATGGAGCTTAATTTCAAATGTATGTGGGAACATATATTGAAGGAAGACACATATCTTTATCTATCTATCTATCTATCTATCTATCTATCTATAGATATCTGTTTATATTTATCTATATCTGTATCTATCTATTTATTTATCTATCTATAGATAGATATAGATAGATAGATATAGATATAGATAGATACAGGTTGGATAAGATCTTTTAACTGCATAACCTGATCTCTGGGGAAAACAGGTCTTCCAAATTTTTAATCAGGCCCCTAGTATTTCCAAACTCATAAAACCTCTTGGGTCATATTAGTAGATGGCTTTTATGGTAACAGTAGAACCTATTTACTACCTTGTAGGGTGAATAGCACAGTGGGCAAAGCCACCATCAAAATCATGTTCTGTAATTCATAGCTTCTCAGAGCCTGAAAGACTGAGGGTTGTGTGCTGAATTCCTCTGTCCAAAATTCATCCCAAACAAAAGCAATAACATCAAAAGAAGAAAAACTCTTTTCTGGGCTGTGCCCCTCTAAAATTTATCATAGTTATCTATCATTCTCTGAGAATAGAGCAGAAGTGTTATCAAGAGCCTCTCCTGAAGTCCTGATGCAGAAGGGTGAGTGCTGAATTGTACCTATCCTGCTATTCTTCCAAACCTCATTTGTGGGAGCCAGAGAGTCCTTGAAAAACCTCATCTGCTCCCTGCTGAGACCACCGTTGATCCTGTGGGTGGGAGCTGAACCTTATCCTCTCAGAAATTGCCTTGTGTGTTTTTAAAAAATATTCATATTTTATATATCTTGAAGATTATAAAATGGAGAAAACAGACACAGATAAAGGTGAGCTTGAGTTCATCTCCCCATCTGGGTCTCCATCTCATTATATTGGGTCTGGGTGGAGAGAGCTGGGTTCTCATTTTAATGTTACTATTTCTTCTTTTCTCACAGACTTGTCTCAGGGGGGAATGGTCTCAGGCAATGGCTCTTCAAGTGACCCAGTTTATCCTGCTGGGTTTAACACAACAGCCAAAGCTCCAGCTGCCCCTCTTCCTCCTCTTCTTAGGAACCTACTTGGTCTCTGTGGTGGGGAACCTGGGCTTGATTGTTCTGAATCCTCACCTGCACACTTCCATGTACTACTTCCTCTTCAACCTTTTCTTCACAGATCTCTGCTACTCATCCGTCATTACCCACCCC
>NW_026000243.1:1595655-1607896 GCF_001458135.2 Marmota marmota marmota | reverse complement strand
CGCCAATGCTGATGCGCTATATATAAATCAGAACATCATCTCTTATGCAGAGTGCATGGCTTGGCTCTTTTTCTTCTGCTTCTTTGTTTCGACGAGTGCTATATTTTGACATCAATGGCCTATGATCGATATGTGGCCATCTGTAAGCCTCTGCTTTACAAGGTCACCATGTCCCATCAAGTCTGCCTCTTGCTGATGGTGGGTGTGTATGCCATGGAGCTTGTGGGTGCCATGGCCCACACTGAATGCATGGTAAGACTCAGCTTCTATGAAAGCAACATCATTAGTCACTACATATGTGACATCCCTCCTCTCCTGAAGCTCTCCTGCACAAGCACCTCCATCAATGAGCTGGTGGTTTTCATTGTGGTGGGTGTCAATGTTATAGGGCCTAGCCTTATCATTTTCATTTCTTACACCTTGATCCTCTCCAACATTTCCAGCATCTGTTCCACAGAGGGCAGGTCTAAAGCATTCAGTACCTGCAGCTCTCATATTATTGCTGTTTCTCTTTTCTTTGGAGCATTAGCATTTATGTACCTTACACCTTCTCCTACTGGGTCTTTGGATCAAGATTAAAGTATCCACAAATTTTTATATTGTTGTGGGACCAATAAGGAACCCTGTCATCTACAGTTTGAGAAACAAAGATGTCCATATTGCATTGAGAAACACTTCAAAGAAAAGAATGCTCTTCTGATGTGATGGGAGGGGAGGGGAAGGGAAGAGGGGATAGGAAGGGCAGCAGAATAAAATAGACATTATTATTGCTGTATGTATATAGGTGACTGTATGACCAATGTGATTTTGCAACCTGTACAATCAGAAAAATGAGAAATTATGCCCCATTTGATTCAAATATATGAATTGTCAAGATCATTGTACTGTCATGTGTAACTAATAAAAAAATAAAAAAGAAAATGCAGGATCTGTATCCTTAAAACCATAATTTTTGAAACAAAAAGGAGGGCAAACTAATAAAGATAAGTTAATAAACTATAAAAAATGCATTGTGCTGTTATATATACCTAATTAAAATAAATTAATTAATTTTAAAAAAAGAAAAGGATGCTCTTCTAAACAGAAACTTTGTTTCTTATACATGTCAAATCTTATGTTGGGCAAATGATATTTAAAAGCATGAAGGGTGTAGATTAGTGATAGAATGCTTGTCAAATGTCCATGAAGCCCTGGATTTGATCCCCAGCACTAAAACCCAGCAGCAATAGCAGCAACCACTACCCAAAGAATGATGGAGAGAATAGTAAAAAGAATAAATGCAAATGATTTAAATTACACAAAATTAAATTAATTATAGAAATTATTTCATAAGTGAAGATAATATGTAGATGTGAGTTAGTCCATCATCCTTTCAGAGTAGAAAGAATAGTTCATTCTGTCATTTTTTAGTTTATTTTCAGAAATTCCATATATGTGTGCGTGTGCGTGTGTGTGTGTGTGTGTATTTTTATTTTATTTATTTATCTATTTTTGTAGTTCCTGGGAATTAAACCCAGCTCTTTGTGCAAGCTGACTTCCAGTGAGCCACACAGAAATCGTAGTTTTAAATAGAAAAAGTTGAATGATAATAAACTCAGAAATGATAAAATCGTTATTTTTTTAAATCTTTTTTTCCTTTGTTGTGCATCAAATCCAGGGCCTTGTATGTGCTAGATACAAGCTCTACTGCTGAACTATGCCTCCAGCACAGCTGTGAGATTTTGACAAGGACATATGTCGAATTCCTGAAAATGTATGTCATGGAGATAATGATTTGGCAGACTTAATGTCAGTAATTTCTTTATCCATTTAATAAACCACTGTTAAGTGTTGTAGGAAACTGTGTTTTGGCAAATTTCTTTGTTTCTATAAAGGGGAGAGATATGGATCTCTGGTCAGTTCTCTTTAGCCTCAAGGGAATGTGATATAGTGAGGCCAAAAAAAATTTTTTTTGACTCCAGTTCCTAAGGACAGGAAAGGAAGTAGCCACTCAGACCAGCCAGGATAAAGGGAACCTCCTCTAAATTTACCTCTAAGACTTCTGGGCAAAAATGTGAGTAGGAGGACATTCTGTTATCTTTCTTTACAAGCAGTTTGCTGCTGCAAATGTTTACCAACTCCCAGTAGAGGAATTTTTGCCCTTTATTCAAATAGGTTTTGTAATCTTAATTCATTAACAACCAGGTCTTTCTCTTTAACATCTTCACTTTCATTTTTTTTTCAGAGTTTTATATGATACAGATGATGTAGTTTATTTAGTCAGCAGGCATAGACTGAGAATATATTCTGTTTTAGACATCAAAGCATCCAGGCAGTTTTAAACATAAAAAAGACAGTGGTGAGGAAGACAGAAAATACCTGTGCTTTCAGAGGGCTAATTTTCTATGGTAAGGTTCGCAGGAGGTGCAGGTGGGCAGGAGGGTGAGGTAGCTGATAAGCAAAAAATATATACACCCACACATGTGAATATATCAGAAAATGCTATACAAAATTTCAAATTAAGATGATGGTACAGAAAGTCACTGTGTTTTACTTTGGAATGGGTGATTATGAGGGGATTTTTTTGAGGAGGTGGCATATGAGCAGAGACAGCACTGACAGAGGAAGACAGTCACCTGTAGACCATTTCCCTCACAGGGTAGAGCTGGGTCACAGTCCCAGAGGCAGTAAAAAACCTTGATGATTATGAGGGATAGAAAATAGACCAACATGTCTGTGGTGTGGTTGAAGTGTGTGTGGTACATAGTTAATTAGGAAATGGGGATTTGCAAGGGAAAAGAGTGGGTGTTTTTAAAGCACAATAAAAATTTATGTGTTATTAATCACACAAAGGATGGCTTTCTTTCTCCTCCTCTGTTTTGAAGTCCTCTGTTCTTTGTCTATGTCATTTTAACTGATCTGGGAAAAATGTTAAGGGTTCCATGAATAATTTATAGTGAAATTTGTGAAATGCTGTACTTTAAATAACAACAAATTTCCATGAACTGCAGGAGGTAAGATGATTTTTTTTTTCTAATTTTGCATACCTGAAAGATGAGTCAGAGGTTCTAGATGTCAAGTGGTACTTGGAAGAGCCCTGAATCCTGTGTTTTCACCATATTGGTACAAGTATCCCAAAGTGGAAGGACCACTGGAATTGGTACCATGTGATCTGGTTTGGCTCCAGATTCTTGCAATTTTTGTGTTTATGTTCTCTCAGTCTTAGTGTCTGCATGGAGAACATTTCAAAGTGTGTGGTGCAGCTGAAATGAAGTGGCACATGTTTAGAAAGTGCTCTCTATGGTTAGTGTAATGATTTTTCAAAGGATAGATCATACTCAAGGGATACTAAGAAACACACTTCTTTTCATGTAACTTTCTTTAAATCAGCATGCACATTATACTCTGTGACATCTTAACTGTTGGCCTGCTGGTAGTTCTGACATAACTGTCATTGCTTGTGCCTGTACAAACTTTATCATATGTTTCAATGTTGCTGTCATTGCAGTGAATCAGGAGAATTGGTGATCACACATGTAAGTAGTTGAGTTCATTGCCATTTAAGAGTATTTTGTACATATATTATTTTATTTAACATATGAATTTAATTTTATGTTTTCTTTAGGTGCAACTTAAATTAAAGGAATAATATAGTGCTAAAGTATAAAGTTATCACACATACATGAGACTATGGAAAAAAGAAAATGGGATAGAATTTTCTAATAACTAAGAAATATTCTCTTTCCTTCTATTTTATTTTATTTTTTTAAACTGGGGGTAGAACTCAGTGCTTTGCTCATGCTAGGAAAGCCCTCTACTTCTAAGTCTCAATCCCAGCTGGAAATATACCTTATTAGTAGAATAGTCACAGTTTGTTTATTCATCAATCCATTCATTCATTGTGAAACAGTACTTGAAAATACAAAATATCTATAATTTGACAAACCTTGGTCATAATTTCTGAGACATTTTAAAAAAATGCCTTACATATAAAAAGCCATATACTGAAGGCAAGATAAATTATTGAATTTTCTGTAACATAGGAATATCTATAAATGTCAAAAGTAGTATCTTTTTAAAGTATACCATAGAAATGCTAAGCAGCACGTGACTTCATGCTGATGAATGGTTGACAACCTCTTACTCTCAGAAATACAAAACATGATATCACATTCATCAAGTTTTGACACTGATATTTCAGTGAAATTCTACTTTACCTTGTTTAGTGAACAGTGGTTGTTATGGGCTTACTTACGTCCCTGCAAAATCAGGTGTTGGTGCTCCTCCCCCTAATACTTCATCCTTTGATTGTACTTACATACTAGGTATTTAGTGTGATTAATTTAAGTGAAGCTTTTGGGTGTACCATAATCTGATTTTACTGGAATCCTTATAAGAAGAGAAAATTTGGATGCATAGACATCAAGAGTGCACATACACAGAGAAAAAACCAGCAAGGACACAGGAAAGGAGCAGATATCTTGAAACCAAGCAGTGAAACCTCAGAAGATAACAAATCTGATGACATCTTGACTGGGAACTTCCAGCCTTCAGAACGCTGAGAAAATAAGTTTCTAATTTTTAAGTTACTCTGTCTGTGGTATTTTGTTATGGCAGACCTAGAAAACTAATACAAAAATAAAATATAATTTTCTCTTGTTAAGGGAGTATACTGAGAAAAACAAAAGAGTAAAACAAAGAAAAAATAAAACAGACCAAAAATCTTAAATGTTGACAGTACTCGATTTAATGCAAAGACAGATAATTCTTCTTTTTTTAAATTGAGCTACTAGGGAGTCAAGTATAGTCATTTTGGGGTCCATTCATGGTAACCAAAAGTGTTACCCTAAAAGGCAAGTTGATGTAAACCAAGTGTAAGAACAGTTTATTTAAGCCACAAAGTGTCTTGCCACCCAAGGCAAACACTTATTCTAGTTGCCAAAATAAGTTTCTACCAAAATGAAATCCAAAGGGTCTGCATTTTAATATATCAAAAAATAAAATGGACAAGAAGTTTACAGCAAACTGGTTGTTACAATTGCATTGATCTATACAAATAGCGTAGGACACGGATTGGTCATTTGTCATTGATGTTATACATTTCAGGTATGAATTGCCATAGCAGGAAATGCCTTTATTAGGGTTATTAATTATCTTCATGGCATCAGGATGTCTGTAGAAATCTGCTATGCAAGGTTATGGTGACCTTGGTCACTGTAGTCTCATGCCTCATGTTTCCCCTGAGCTAAAGAATTTTGTGACCCCATTCTTTTGACATTTTAAACCCTTGCTCAATGTATTCAATGGTACTAATCAAATCCAAGTAATTAGTATTTCCATCTCTTTAAACATTTGCCATTTTTTTTGATATTGGGAACCTTTAAATCCTCTCTTTTAATAAGAAGAATAATTTGTTTTTAAGAGTAAAGTCCTCCTACCTGAGGGGAATTTATCCCCTTGGAAGATCAAGTCAATTAGAAAGTCTTTAAACTCCTTAAAATAAAAGAATCCTGACACTTTTACTGAGGTTTTAAATCTACACACAGATTTTTTTTGAAGATGTGAATTATTTATGATCTTCTTATAACTTATATATTAAATGTGAGAAAAAGACTAAGAAATGCTGCTCAGTATACTAATATCCCATGTGGAAGTGCATGATAAGCTCCCCAGGTGACCTTGCTGGCCTAGTGTGGCATGGGCAGCAGTGCACCTCAGTTCAGCTCCTTGCTTGGCCTCACTGATGTGCCACTGGCATAGAAAGTGGAATACCAATGAGCATCGACCTGTTCAGCTTTGTTGCTCGTGGGTGAGGGAGGAAGTTTGGATTTTTCTTGGCCCCAGTGAGGGCATTGGATTTCCACCTACTACCTCCAGACACGGGGCAAAGCTCAGCCTCCACGTGGCCCTGCTGATGTCACCCATAAGGGAATCAGAGAATGCTATCACGAAGCAGGAAGTGCTCTCCACTTAGCCTGATGACATGGGGGAGAGAATTTTCTTTAGTTTTTGGTTGTTGTAAGTAGTTATTATATTAAAAATATTTTATATTTGCTTATGACTGCTGCCAAAGCATGTGTGGTGACTAGGGGATTGTATACAAAACTCAGGCTACGTTAAATTAATGTGTAATTTATCCTGTGGATGTTTCTATCTCCAGGGAGCATGTATGGAGCCTCCTGGTCTCCCAGGAATGTGTGGATGACAGGTTCTTTCCACTCTGTGCTGTGCATTCCTGCAGAGTCTAGAGCATACTTGCTTTAAGCATAACTACAACTGCAAGCTAGTGGTGTCCCTGACCATCTCTCCTTGCCTGTCACTAAGAGTAACGCACAGCTACAGTACATGAGGTGTGCACCTACTCACTGTTGAGTCAGTTTTCTGTGCAGGGTGATTGCTAATCGTTATCTGCACGCACCTTTGTATGATCTTTGCATCAACCACATTGATGGGGAGGGAGAGAGAGGTGGCTGACTGGGGGAGGCTTATGCAAAAATGCCACAGAGTCTCATTGTTTTTACATATATTTCATACCCAGATTCCTTTTCTTTAATGGTTTGCTTATTATGGATAATTATGTTGTGCACCTTCACAAAAAGTAATGGAGGAATATATTCTGTGTTTACCATGTCTTTGACAGATTATAAATGCAAATCAAGGGACTATAGTCTTTAATCTTGGAGGGGAAAGGAGGAGACCTTCTTAAAATCTGAGCAAAACCAGTTTCCATTGTGATCCTTCACCCTCTTCCCCTGAAACATTTTACACAAACTAACCAGATTACATTTTTTTTGCATGAAAACAGGGACCTAGTACTCTCTCTCTCTCTCTCTCTCTCTCTCTCTCTCTCTCTCTCTCTGTGTGTGTGTGTGTGTGTATGTGTGAATGTGCACATGCATATTACTGGGAATTGAACCCAGGAATGTTCTGCCACTGAATTACATCACCAGCTCTTTTTACTTTTGAGACAGTCTCACTAAGTTGCCCCGGATGGTCTTGAACTTGCAATCCTCCTGTCTCAGCCTCCCAAGTAACTCAGATTATAGGTGTGTGTGCCAGTGTGCCCAGCTAGTTTCAACATAATTTTTTCTTTTAAATTTTTTCAGAGCTTTATAGTACATCATAGTTGGATTCATCCTGACAATCTTACACATACATGGAATTCAATTTTGGTTCATGATCCCCCTTTTCCTTCCTCCTTTTTTTCCCTCCTGTCCTCCCTCTCCTCTGTTACACTCCTTCCTCTATTCTAGGCTCCATTTTGCTCATCTATTTATTTATATTTGATTGTTTCTTTTTACTTATGCAATAAAGTAAATTTCCCTGTGGTATATGTATATATTCATGTATCATGTTTTTTTTTTAAATAATTAATTCTGTATTGCCTTTCCTTACCCATTCCTTCACTCTGCCACTTGATCTCCTTCTTCTACATTACTGATATTTCCTTTCTCTTTGTTATCCTATCCTACCTGCCCCCTCTCCTTTATTTTACTCTAGCTTCAACATATAATAGAAAACATCTGACCTTCATGTTTCTGAGTTTGGCTTATTTAACTTAGCATGATATTCCCGTTTCCATCTGTGTACCAGCAAATGCCATAATTTTATTCCTTTTTTTAATGGCTGAGTAGAACTCCATTATATATATATCTCATAATTTCTTAATCCATTCATCTATTGACAGGTTCAATATGCTAGCTATTGTAAATTGTGCTCTTATACACATTGAGGTGTCTGTATTGCTGTAGTATGCTGATTTTAGATCTTTTGGAAAAATACTAGGGAGTAGGAGAGCTGGGTCATATGGTGGTTCCATACTAGTTTTCTGAGCAATCTCCATACTGTTTTCTAGTGTGGTTGTATTAGTCTGCAGTCCCGCCATGTACATTTTCCCCCCACAACCTCACCAGGATTTAGTGTTATTTGTATTCTTGTTCATTGCCATTCTGACTAGAGTGAGATAAAAATCTTAGTTTTGATTTGCATTTCCCTGTTTGATAGAGATGTTGAATATTTTTTTTCATATATTTGTTATTTCTTCTTTTGAGAAGTTTTTGTTTAATTTTTTTTGCCCCTGTTTACTGTTTGGGTTATTTGTGTGTTTTTTTTTGGTTTTGTTTCCTGATGTTAAGTTTTTTGAATTCTTCATTATATTCTGGATATTTATCCCCTATAGGAGGAGTAACTGACCAAGATTTTCTCCCATTCTGTAGGCTCTCTCTTCATACTCCTAATAGTCTCCTTCTCTGTGCAGAAGCTTTTCAGTTTGATGGCATTCCAATTATGGATTCTTGATTTCATTTCTTATGCTTTGAGGGTCTTCTTAAGGAAGTCAGTGACACCACCTATATGATGGAGTGACCCTATGTTTTCTTCTAGCAGATGTAAATTTTCTGGTCTAATTCTGAAGTCTTTCATCCATTTCAATTTGAATTGCATGCAGGGTGAGAGAGAGAAGTCTAATTTCATCTTTCTACATGTAGCCATCCAGTTTTCCTAGCACCATTTGTTTAAAAGACTGTCTTTTCTCCTAGATGTATTTTTGGCATCTGTATCAAATATCAGATGGCTATAGGTGTGTGGATTTGTCTCAATGCTTTCTAGTCTTCTCCATTGGTCTTCATGTCCATTTTGATGCCAATACCATGCTGTTTTTGTTACTACAGCTCTGCAGTATAATTTCAGATCAGGTATTGGGATACCTACTGCTTTGATTTTCTTGCCTAGTATTGCATTGGCTATTCTGGGTCCCTTATTCTTCCAAATGAATTTAAGAATTGTTTTTTCTTAATTCTGTGAAGAATGTGATTGGTATATTGATGGGCATTGCATTGAATCTGTATATTGCTTTATATTGCTTTTTGGTAGCATGGCCATTTTGATAATATTCATTCTGCCTATCCAAGAACACAGGATATCTCTGCATCTTCCAAGCTATTCTTCCATTTCTTTCTTCATTGTTCTATATTTTTTATTGTAGAGCTCTTTACCACCTTGGTTATATTAATTCCCAAGTATTTAATATTTTTTGAGATTATTATAATGGGATAGTTTTCCTAATTTCTTCCTCAGCTGAATGACTGTTGGTGTACAGAAAAGCTCTTGATTTATGGGTGTTGATCTTGTATCCTCCCACTTTGGTGAGGTCACTTACCAGCTCTATAGCCTTCTGGTGGAGTTTTTGGGGTCTCCTAGATATATGATCATATCATTGGCAACCAGAGAGAGTTTGACTTTTTCCTTTTCTATTTGCATCCCATTGATTTCCTTTTCTTGCCTGATCACTCTGGCTAATGTTTGAGGACTATATTGAATAGGAGTGGTGAGACTAGACAGTCTGGTCTTTTCCTTATCTTAGAGAAAATGATTTTGGTTTTTCTTCATTCAGTATGATGTTGGCTTTGGGTTTGTTATAAGTGGGCTTTACAATGTTGATCCCTAGATTCTCCAGCATTTTTAACATGAATGGGTGTTGGATTTTATCAAAGGCCTTTTCTGTATCTATTGAGATGATCATGTGCTTCTTGCTTTTAATTCTGTTTAAGTGATGAATTACATTTATTGATTTGTGAATGTTGAACCATATTTTTATCCCTGGAATGAAAACCTGTTGATCATGGTGTATTATTTTTTATGTATATTTGAGTGTGCTTTGCTAATATCTTATTAAGGATTTTTGCATCTATGTTCATGAGTATTGGTCTATAGTTTATTTTCCTTGATGTGTCTTTGTCTGCTTTGGGTATCAGCATTATACTGGCTTCATAAAATGTCATTTGGAGTATTCCCTCTCTTTCCATTTCATACAATAATGAGAAGACTGGTGTTATTTTTTTTTGTAAAGGTGACTGAGAATAACTTGGCTGAGAATCCAACCAGTCAGGGGCTTTTATAAACCTTTGGAAAGCTTTTAATTGCTGTTTCAATTTCATTTTTTGATATTGTTCTGTGTAGGTTTTCTGTACCTTCCTGATTCCATCTGGGCAGGTCACATGTGTTTAGAAATTTGTCAATGTCTTCCAGATTTCCCAGTTTATTGGAGTATAAATTTTCAAAATAGGTTTTGATAATCTTCTGGATTTCAGAAGGGTCTTTGGGGATATCTCCTTTTTACATCTCTGATCTTATTGATTTGCTTCTTTTCACTTTTTTGGTTAGTTTGGCCAAAGGTTTGTCAATCTTATTTATCTCTTCAAAAAACCAACTCTGCATTAATCCAGAAGGATATACAAATGACATCCCCTAAATAGTGTGGCCTGGGAAGAGGGAGGGAGGAAGAAGGCAGTACATTGATAACATTGATTCTTTCCCAAAACATGCTTTTCCAGTGACAAGACTGTGGGAATGTGATATCAATCCAGCCTAAAAATCAAAGTCTGTGACAGTACAATAGACCTTAGAGGGAAAGAGATAAGTGCTGAATGCTGAACTTTGGACCTATCATCCTTGCCCAGTAAAAATTAATTTCAAATTCTTTCAACCTGTTTCCTGAATGCACAAACTGATAGTTCCTATTAAAGTCTTCAATGGTTAAGTCATCTCCCAGTGTGTAACCTATATAAACCTAGACCTCCCCGGTAATCAGTGCCATTTTCTACCCAGAAAGTGAACACTCTGCTGCCTGATTCCATTGCTGAATAAAAGGCATAGCTAATTCATGAAGTTTGTTCCCATCCCAGTTATTTGTACTTTCATTATGGTGCCAAAACCATTTTGGTTATTTTTTGCTTACAAATCCTGTATATTGTTTTCTTATTCTCAAGTTCATTACTTGTGGCTCTTAATTATTTCTGGTTCTATTGGTTTGGGAGTTAGTTGTTTTTTCTTTTTCTAAGGCTATGTGGTGTAGCATAGCTTATTTATTTGGAATCTCTCTAATTTTTTAATGTAGGCCACAGTACTATAAATTTTCCTCTTAGAACTGCTTTCTTTGGGGGCAGAAGATGGCATAATTGAGTTAAAAGCATAGAATGAAGGCAGCAAAGGAAAGGCAGAATTGAAAGGTGGATGACAAAATAAATGTTTTAAGGCTCAGAAACTTGGAGAGACTTGAAAATTGTTCACCAGAGTTGAAAGTAATCTTAGAGTCCATGTTATATTTTGGATGTGAGGTGTCCCCCAAAGACTCACGTGTGAGACAATGCAAGATTGTTCAGAGGAGAAACAACTGGATTGTGAGAGTCTTAACTCAAATCAGTGAATTAATCCCCTGATAGGGATTAACTAAGTGGTAACTAAGGTGGTAGGGTGTGGCTGCAGGAGGTGGAAATCAGGGTGTGCCTTTGGTGTATATATTTGTATCTGGAGAGTGGAGTCTCTCTTTCTGCTTACTGATCATGATAGGAGTTGCTTTCCTCCATCAGTCTCTCAAGCCATGATATCCTGCCTCACCCTGAGCCCTGAGGAATGGAGCCTGTTATCTATGGATTGAGACCTCTGAAACCGTGAGCCCCTAAATAAACTTTTCCTCCCCTAAAATTTCTCTAGTCAGAGCTTATAGTCATGGCACTGAAAAAGCTGACTAAAACAGTTCCCTAGCCCAGAACCCAATCCAGGGTATGAGAAGGTTGGAGGGGGGGTGGGGAGGGAGGAAAAGGGAGATTTCTTCAGTTCACCCACTTAAAAACATTTGGAAAGACAGACAAAATTTATTTATTTATTTATTTTTTATTGGTTGTTCAAAACATTACAAAGCTCTTGACATATCATATTTCATACATTTGATTCAAGTGGGTTATGAACTCCCATTTTTACCCCGTATACAGATTGCAGAATCACATCGGTTACACATCCACGTTTTTACATATTGCCATACTAGTGACTGTTGTATTCTGTTATCTTTCCTATCCTCTACTATCCCCACTCCCCTCCCCTCCCATCTTCTCTCTCTACCCCATCTACTGTAATTCATTTCTCTCCCTTGTTTTTTTCCCTTTCCCCTCACTTCCTCTTATATGTAATTTTGTATAACAATGAGGGTCTCCTTCCATTTCCATGCAATTTCCCTTCTCTCTCCCATTTCCTCCCACCTCTCATCCCTGTTTAATGTTAATCTTTTTCCCATGCTCTTCCTCCCTGCTCTGTTCTTAGTTGTTGCTCTCCTTATATCAAAGAAGACATTTGGCATTTGTTTTTTAGGGATTGGCTAGCTTCACTTAGCATAATCTGCTCTAATGCCATCCATTTCCCTGCAAATGCCATGATTTTGTCATTTTTTAGTGTTGAATAATACTCCATTGTGTATAAATGCCACATTTTT
>NW_026000243.1:1542730-1592222 GCF_001458135.2 Marmota marmota marmota | reverse complement strand
CCCCCCCCCCCCCAAACTTATAAGATTTCATTTTGTTTTACATTTGGGTACCTTTAAATTTATACTGTTTAAGTGTGAGAATGAATCTAAATCTTTTTCTTTATAAAGCTATCTGGTTATACCATCAGCATCATTCCCCCCCCCCACTGATTTATCAAATATTAAATTTCCATTTGTTCTTGGATTTGTACCTGAATTTTATATTCTGTTCTAGTGATACACCATTCTATTCATGTATTAAAACCCCATTTTAATTATAAAAGCTTTATAATGTTTTCATATAAGTTAGGCATGAACTTTAAAATCAGTTTGTCTTCTGACAGGAAAAAAATCCTCCAAGCTTTGATGCTATATCTATTGAGATGATGTTACATTTACAAACCAACTCAGAGAGAATTGATGTATTTTGGTGTTGAGTTGTACAAAAGAACATGATATATTTTCTGATTTGTTAGATCTGTGTTTGTGTCTTTAGTCATGTTTATACTTTTACTCATATAGGTTTTGTACATTTCTTGTTAGATTTTTGCCTAAGAATTTAAATTTTCTATTGAGATGAGATGTAATGTGAGTTTTTTTTGTTACCAGAACAAAATACCTGAGGTAATCAATTTTAAAGTAGGAAAAGGTTATTTTGACTCATAAGTTGAAGGTTTCAGTCCATGGACAGTTGGCCATATTGTTTTTGGGCATTTTGTAAGACAGTGCAGCACGGCAGAAGCCTTTGACGGAGGAAGCCTCTTACCTTATGGTGGCTCAGAAGCAAAGATGAAGAGGGGGACAGGGTCACAGTATTCCCCTTACAGGGCAAGCCTCCAGTGACCTAGCTTCTTCCCACTAAACTCCACCTCCTAATAGTTCCACCACTTTTCAATAATGCCATGGGTTTGGGGCTAAGTGTTCAACACATGGGCTTTAGGGGAGGCTCAAGATCCCATCTATGGCAGACAATATTCTAGAAGGTTAGAGTATACAAAAAGAAAAAAACCGGTTAGAGTATACTCTGGTATATAAAGTATACAAACAATATCAACAGTTGATTTCTGATTTTATTACTGAAATGTAGCTGGTATAATTTTTAGTATTTTTCACTAATTATTTTGAGATTCCAGATATAGAATAATATAATCTGCATATACTAATAGTTTTGTGTCTTCCTTTATGATTTTTGCTTTGCTTCTTTTTTTCTCCTCTTGCTTTTGCTTCTTTTCTTTACAATATAAAGTAATAGAAAATTATAATGGACATCTTGTCTAGTGTAGGTTTTAATGGGAGTATATATGATATTTTGTGTTAAGAATTATTTTCACCTTTATTATAAGAATCTATCACTATTTCATTGAATATTTAAAATAACAAATGGAAATTGAATTTGGCCAAATGCCTTTTTATATATTCTTGGTTCCATCTCCTCCCATCCTTCCTATTCTCTAAAGTATCCATTTTCTTTCTTGTACCTTCAATTTTCCCTTTGATACTAACTCCTTACTTCATACCACAAACATAATCATGCCTTAATTATCCTAAAAATGTACTTCAATTTTCTTTCTTCTTTTAGTGTAAAATTTTAAAATGTATTGTATACTTAGGCTTTCACTTCCTGTCTATAGCCAAGGGCGGATGTTCACTTATAAATAAATAAGACATATCATTCATTGCCCTTCTCTCTTCATATACAGTGCCACATTGCAACTCCTCTGCAGATGTACCTGATCTGTAAGTCTTTCCTATGCATTTTAGAACTTACTGTCTTATTGTCAGTTCTCTGGACTAGAGGGAGTTTCCCTGGGCCTACTTGTTGATTCCTGTCCTTGAATTTGAGGCATTTGCCACCAGGTGGCAGTAGCAGAAGGAGTCATCCTATTTGAATTGACAATGAAGATGCTTAGACCTGTACTGATCCAGCACTATCTTCTATTTTTTTAAAAATGAGAGAATGTGTGTGTGTGTGTGTGTGTGTGTGTGTGTAATATAGATAATATATGTATATATATTATACACAAATATATACAGTGTATATATATTTATTATATATTTGTTTAAAAAGTCTAGGAAGCTCTAAGATATGATTTAATAAATATTGTGTTAGAAACTTAAGAATAACTAGAAAAAGGAAAATAAAACAACTTGATATTTTTCATTCTTTATTTACAAGTTTAATTAGAATCACAGAGTATGGGTGCATTTAATGTTGAATGAAAATGATTGTTTTGTGTAGAGAGTTTCTGCCTTCTTGAAAACAAGAAAATGTGTGCCCCAGTTTGGGCCTGTAAGAAGAAAAGTGTCACTATGGTTATGGTATGATCATTCCTGTGCTGACTGCAAAGGGTGCAACACTGTTCCTCAGAATCATTAGTAAAGTAAACATTTATTTTTTCCTCCTGTGACCATATGAACAGACTTTAGAATCTATTAAGGCAGTATCTGCAGTTATTTAAGAAAACAGTCACCTCAGTAGATTTTAATAATTCTATTTAATTTAGTTGAGGGGAAGAAGGGCTTTCTCATGTGGACAATGTTAAAATCCTGCCCAATTCCAAGCCCACAATTTAATACTGGATTATGGCCATCTTTGCAGAAAGCCTGCATAGGACCAGTCTCGGTGGTGTACGCCTGTTATTCCAGTGGCTCACAAGGCTGAGGCAGGAGGATCACAAGTTTAAAGCTAGTCTCAGCAATTTAGAGACCCTGAGCAACTTGTTGGGGCCTCGTGGCTCAGTGGTAAAGTGCTCCTGGGTTCAATACCCAGTTTCTTCCACCCCCACCCCCACACAAAAAGCATGCAGAGGGATTTTCTTTTAACATCAATCCTGGACCCTAGGATCCAGTGGGGGAAGGAGACAGAGTAGGCACTTCCTTTCATTGCTTTTGGTGTTGAAGTGAAAGTGAGCACAGAAATAAAATTGCTACATGTGTAAAGTCAAAGGCCATATTTCTTACCTTCTGTAGGACCTTTAGGAGAGTATCTATTGAAGCCTTCTCTGGTTTCTACTTAGTCTTTTATATATTTGCCTGTAAAAGTAATTTAGGCTATTAGTTCTCTGGCTGTTCTTGAAGTGGGACACACTGTTTTTTTTTTTGTCTCAAAACTGTACTTGCACTTCTAGAAGCAGAGCCAAACTCTGAGCAGTAAAGAGAAATAGCTTAGCTATGGGGGAATTAATCTTTTTAATTAAAATATTTTAAAATATTTCTAGGAACTAATTAAGAAACTTTAGCTGTGTCTTAAGATTTCTTAATTACTTCTTGGGAATTTTAAAATTTGTTCTTTAATTAGTTATATGTGACAGTAGAATATATGTTGACATATATTTTAGTCAGCTTTTTCACTGCTGTAACTAAAGGATCTGACTAGCACAATGGAAGGTGAGAAAAAGTTTATTTGAGGGCTCACGGTTTCAGAGATCTTAGTCCAGATAAGGCCCACTCTCTTCCTCAGGGCTTGAGGTGAGGCATAACATCATGGCGAAGTGTGAGGCAGAGAGAAGCAGCTCACATCATGGTGGTCAAGAAACAGAGAGAGAGAGACTCCAGCGCCAGATACAAAATATATATCCCATAGCCACGCTCCCAATTAACCACCTTCTCCAGCCACACCCCATCTGCCTCTAGTTACCATCCAGTTAATCCCATCAGGGATTAATTCACTGATTGGGTTAAGACTTTTACAGTCAAATAATCTCTCTGAACCTTCTTGCATTGTCTCACACATGAGCTTTTGGGGAACACCTCACATCCAAACCACAACATATTATACATATATGGAGTATAACTTCCCATTCTTCTGATTGTACATGGTGTGAATTATATTGGTCATGTATTCATATATGTATATAGGAAATTAATGTCTGATTCATTCTATATATCTTTCCTATTTCCATTACCAACCCTTCTATTCTTTCCTCACCTCCCCTTATTGTATGTTAGCATCTGCATATCAGAGAGAACATTTGGCTTTTGAGGTTTTGGAGATTGGCTTATTTCACTTAATATGACATTCTCCAATTCCATCCATTTACTGGCAAATGCCATAATTTCGTTCTCCTTTATGGCAGACTAATATTCCATTGTGTATATATACCACATTTAAAAAATCTGTTCATCTGTTCAAGGGCACCTAGGTTGGTTCCATAGCTTAGCTATTATGACTTTACCTGCTATAAATATTGATGTGATGTCACTGTAACATGTTGATTTTAAGTCTTTTTAAGTGATTTTAAGTCTAAACTGAGGAGTAGAATAACTGAGTCAAATCATGGTTCTAATTCCAGGCTTTCTGAGGAATCTGCATACTGCTTTCCAGAGTGTTTGAAACAATTTGCGTCCCACCAGCAATGTATGAGTGTACCTTTCCACCCACATTCTCGAGAACATTTTTTGTTATTTGTATTCTTGATAATTGGAGATGAAATCTGAGTGTTGTTTTAATTTTCATTTCTCTAATTGATAGAGATGATGAACATTTTTCTCATATATTTGTTGACTGATCATATTTCTTCTTCTGTGAAGTATCTGTTCAGTTCCTTTGCCCATGTATTGATTGGGTTATTTTATTTTTTTGGTGTTAAGTTTTTTGAGTTCTTTATATATCCTGGAGATTAATGCTTGATCTGAGGTGCAGGAGGCAAAGATTTTCTCCCATTATATAGGCTCTCTTTTCCCATTGTTGACTGTTTCCTTTGTGAAGAAGCTTTTTAGTTTGATACCATCCCACTTACTGATTCCTGATTTTACTTTTTTCACTTTAGGAGTCTTGTTGAAGAATTCAGTTCCTAAGCTGACATGATGGTGATTTGGGCCTCCTTTTCCTTCTAGTAGGTGCAGGGTCTCTGGTCTAATGCCTAGGTCCTTGATCCACTTTGAATAGAAATGGTGAAAGAGGGCATCCTTGTGTTTCTCCGTTTTTAGTGGGAATGCTTTCAATTTTTCTCCATTTAGAATGATGTTGGCCTTGGGTTTAGCATATATAGCTTTTATGATGTTGAGGTATGTTCCTACTATCTCTACTTTTTATAGTGTTTTGAACATGAAGGGGTGCTATATTTTGTCAAATGCTTTTTTTTGCATCTATTGAGATGATCATATGATTCTTGTCTTTAGATCTATTGATGTGATGAATTATGTTTATTGATTTCTGTATGTTGAGCCTACTTTGCATCCCTGGGATGAACCCCACTTGATCATGTTGCACTACCTTTTTCTAGGCAATGTACCAATATTTTATTAAGAATTTTTGAAGCTATTCCCACATGATGGAGATTAGGGCCTATTTTTTCTTCTATTAGATGCAGGATCTCTAATTTTATTCTTAAGTCCTTGATACATTTTGAGTTGATTTTGTGCATGGTATGAGATAGGTGTCTAATTTCACTTTGTTGCATATGGATTTCCAAGCACCATTTATTGAGGAAGCTATGGAGAATCCATTGCATGTTTTTGGCACCTTTGTCTAATATAAGATAATTGTAATATAGTGGGTTAGTCTCTGTGTCCTCTGTTCTGTACCATTGGTCTACCACTCTGTTTTGGTGCCAATACTATGCTGTTTTTGTTACTATTGCTCTGTAGTATAGTTTAAGGTCTGGTATAGTGATGTCACCTGCTTCCCTCTTCCTGCTAAGGATTGCTTTAGCTATTCTGGGTCTCTTATTTTTCCAGATGAATTTCATGATTGCTTTTTCTATTTCTATGAGGAATGTCATTGGGATTTTGATTGGAATTGCATTAAATCTGCTCATCAGGGATATTGATGAAATTTTCTTTCCTTGATGTGTTTTCATCTGATTTTGATAGCAGGGTAATACTAGCTTCATAGAATGAGTTTATAAGGGTTATCTCCTTTTTCTATTTTGTGGAATAATTTGAGGAGGATTGTTGTTAGTTTTTCTTTGAAGTTCTGGTAGAACTCAGCTGGGAATCTATCTGTTCCTGGGCTTTTCTTTGTTGGTTTGAAGTTGTCTCCAATTTCATTGCTTGAAATTTATCTGTTTAAGTAGTCTATGTACTCCTGATTTAATTTGGATAGGTCATATGTCTCTAGAAATTTGTCATCATCTTCAAGATTTTCTATTTTATTGGAGTATAAATTTTCAAAAGAGTTTCTGATTGTTATCTGTATTTCAATAATGTAAGCACTCCTTTCATTACATCCTACATCTTTTGATAATATATTGTTTAAGTCTCCTTCAGTTAAAATATTTTTTAAATATTTAAAAATTTTCTTGAGATTTTTTCTTTGACTCATGTATTATTTATTAGAAGTGTATTGTTTAATCTCCAAATACACTGGGATTTTCCAGTTATGTTTCTAAATTGATTTCTAGTTCAATTTATTTGTGGTCTGAAAGCAGACATTGTTATTTTTACTTTAAAAAATTTGTCAATATATATTTTATTGTCCAGAATGTGGTCTTTCTTTGTTAATCCCCCCATTTCCTACTTCCATCCATATTGTTTCTTTGAAAAACCATCTTAACCCACTTAATGTATAATATATGTTATGTTTGTTTTTTTTATGTTAAATTTGCTTTTTCTGGGATTGTTAGCATGTAAATTAATTTTTCAATTAATCAATTATTACTTTTTTGAGGCAAGTTCTCACTATGTTGCTTAGGCTGGTCTTTAACTCCTGAGCTCAAGTGATATTTGGTCTTGTACAGCTGGGACTGCATGCTTGTGTCACAGTGCCTGGTATTGCATATCATTATTTCACTGCATATAATTTTAATATTTATATAAACAATATTGTATTTTACTTCTTTCTTGCTTTTCTCACTAAACACCATAACTCTAAGCTACATTACTTATAGGTAATTCTATTGATGCAATGTCTTCAATACAATTGATCTATTTACTTTACCAATGGTGGACACATAGTTTATCTCTGATTTTCTTTCAATAAAAACAGTGTATATCTTTTTACATGACCTCTACTGGGACTGAGAATGCTTTTGGGGTCCATGCCCCAGTCAGAAATTGCCAGGTCCTGTGGAAACATAGACTTATTTCTTGTTAAGTAATGTCTTCCTGCTTTACAGAACAGCCACAGTTCATGAGGGTTCTTAAATCCCAACCTCCTCAGTAATGCATGTTACCACCAAGCTTTTTAATTTTTGCCAGGCTTATAGATGTAAGAAGATATTTCACTGTTTTAATTTGCACTTCTATGTTTAGCAATTGGTTTGAGAACCTGTTAATGTGATTGGTGGTACTTCAGGCCTTTTCTTCCATAAATTGAATGTTCTACATGCCTTTTCCATTTTTTTTTCTGATGATGTTGATGTCTTTTTTTGGGGGCAGGCCCAAAATGGCTAAAATTAGGCTCCCTTGCTGAGGCTTTAGGCAGGATTTGCTATGTTTTATGTTATGTTTGTAGTATGTAGCCAAGGCCATGAATTGGCTATATTATGCAGTCAAGGTCAGAAACACTGATTCAATGCATATACTCAAGGACATAAACACTTGCTTGGGAGTATACCCTCACTAATGTAACCTGTTAGCAGTGTGCCGTCTTTATTTGGCCTGCATATAAAAAGGGCCTATGGGAAAGACTTGTGGGCTAATAGGGGACAAAATGGATCTGGCTGGGGACTAAAGCTTGAGACTGTTGCCACCTCTGAATAAAGCATTTCACTATCCTGTATCTTACATCTTATACCACCTGCTGAGCCCTGAACCTTCTTTCCTGGGTCTACCCCTAGCCCCCAACATGACACTTGTGATTTGCTGGAGTTTATCATGTGTGCTATTTGGATATAAAATGCTCTCCCATTTTGTTGTATTTATTCTCCTATTGCATTATTTGGCTATTAAATCTATCACTTTTATCCTTTGCTGAACAAAACTTATATTTGTGTATAATAAAAATCCATTATTTCTTTGCTTTATGATTTCTTACCTACAAATAAACAGATATATTTTCTACATTTAATTCTATTTAGAGAGGATCTATAGTGGTAGAGATCTCATTTCATACTGAAAAAGTTCTGGAGAAAATGAGGAGAGAAGCTACTTAGGTATGGTGCTCTTAATAGCCCTTTGATTCAACATCTTTTCAGGTTAAAAAATAAAAAACTGTATTTTTCTGATTTTCTTGCATGTAGCACCCTAGAAATTAGCTTCCACTAATTAAATGTACTTGTGTGAAATTTGAAAGGTGGGAGTTGGAGGTTCTCCCCCTCCAGTGTAATCAGAATCACCTGAGGGCTTGTTAAAACAAATTGCTGGACTCTACCCAGTAATTCAGTAGGTGTGGAGTAGCATCTGAAGATCTGCATTTCTATCATATTTCTGGGTGATGCTTATTCCAGGATTCTGTCATTTATATTCCAGTGTCATGTTGTGAGAAGTATTCTTCATGGTTGCTGCAGTGATAGAGGAAGCTGGAGCTTCCTGACTTCTAGGTCATATCTACCTAGATATGGAATCACTCTGGGGGCTCCCTCACACCTTCTCTAGTGACTCAAAAGCTATGAGCATGTAATTCTGTGCATTGATTCCCTTTCTGCCTGAGACAACTATTTATTACCATTTCCCATATTAAACCACTATTTTTTTTTACAATTGTATATCCAAAATTGTTCTAAATGACAAAGAGGACGCCCATAAATCCTTTACCCCATCTTGGTTAAAACAAGTATCTTTGATACTATTATAAGCACTTAGGGAATGAACCATGTCTCATGGCAATTGGATTCACTGAGTGAGGTTGGCTGTAGATCAATGGTTTAGGCAGCAAAACAGAGTTTACAGCAATGTGTGTCCTAGAGTGGCCAGCCAATCTGGTTTATGTGGGACTAAGGATTTTCCCAGGATGTGGGGCTTCCACTGTTAAAACTGAAAGAGTCATTCTGGTGTAATATTTTGCTAACTTGAAGATGTTGCAAATAAAGACAAAGAGGTTTAGACAGGTTACAAAAGGAGGGGTGTTGAGAAATTATTATCTGGAGGCATTTGAAATTGGAAGAACATAGATAGGGGAGTCTTAGTAGACTGTTGAAAGGGACTATCAGCTTAAACTGAAGGGGACAATGTGTGAGAGCCCGGAGTGCAGGCTCTCTAGTCACTGAGGCTGAAGTCTGACTTATGTTACTTATCATCTGTGGGACCTCAAGCAGGTTACTAAACCAAGTTTCTATATCTATATAGTAAGGCCACCACAGTATGTATCTGTGATAAGATGCCATTGAAACAGAACAGAAAGCACTGAGAAGATTTGCATGGCCGAGAGTAAGCACCAAAACATGTTAATGGTGTTATTATTATTGTTGCTGTTACTAAAAAAATTACATAAAGGAATCAGAAATTCTTGGGTAGAAATATTATAGAGGAGTAGAAGAGAGGAAAGGGAGCAATCTGGATTAGAAAATGACTGAGTATCACTAGTTGGTCCTTTTAAATTCAATTCTCTTTACCTTAAATGTTCCCAGGTGCCCCAAAGGAATTGAATAATATTTTCTATGTTGAATGTAGTAAGATCATGAGTGACTCTCACACTCAATATTGGAAATTTAATTTTTGTTAACTTAGAATTAATGAAAATAATGTTTAATGAAGGGCTCAAGGTAGAGCAAATGGATCTCACAAGAAAGAATATGAACTTGAAAATTGGATAATTTCAAACAAAATGAGAGAAGAGAGGAAGGGAAGAAATGGAAAGAAGGAGAGAAGGCACTCTCTCAACCACATAGAGAAGTGATTGTTTCCCATCTCAATTGGGTAGGCATGCAGAGGACATCCTTCTGATATTTATAACAACTTGTTTTTATATTGAGAAGAACAATTACATTGCATCAAAAGAGTTTCCTCCTCAGTGTCTTCTGCAGGGCAGCCTTTACCTCCTTGTTCCTCAGGCTGTAGATCAGAGGGTTGAGCATGGGGATCACTGTGGTGTAGAACACAGAGGCCACGTTCTCCTGGGCCAGGGAAGTGGCAGTGGAGGGCTTTAAGTACATGAATGCAGTGGATCCATAGAACAGCCCCACGGCTGCAAGGTGGGAGCTGCAGGTGCTGAAGGCTTTGGACCTACCTTCTGTGGAGCTGATGTGGAGGATGCTGGACAGGATGAAGGCGTAGGAAATAAGGACTGTTAAGCTTGTGACTATGATATTGAATCCAGCTACGAAAAAGACTACCATCTCTACATCATAGGTGCTGGAGCAGGAGAGCTTCATCAGGGGGAGGATGTCACAGAAGTAGTGACTGATGAGGGGCTCACAATAGCGCAGTTTTAACATGAGGCCAGTCTCTATTGTTGAACCAATGAGTCCCATAGTATAGACCAGAGCTACCAGCACAGAGCAGAGGGCATGGGACATGATGACATTGTAAAGCAAAGGGTGGCAGATGGCTACATAGCGGTCATAGGCCATCACCGTGAGCATGTAACACTCAGCAATGACAAAAACCAGGAAGAAGTAGAGCTGAGACATGCACCCCACATAGGAGATGACGTTCTTCTGGAACACAAAGTTGACCAGCATTTTAGGGGTAATGACAGAGGAGTAGCAGAGATCCACGAGTGACAAGTTGCTGAGGAAGAAGTACATGGGGGTGTGAAGCTGAGGGTTGAGACAAATGAGGGTGATCATGCCCAGGTTCCCCACCATGGTGACCACGTAGATCCCCAGGAAGAGGATGAAGAGGTGGAGCTGGAGCCCTGACTGGGTTGTTAATCCCCCAAGAAGGAACTCTGTCACTGTGGAGTCATTTTCTGCAGCCATTTCTCTGGGTGGGAGGCCTTTGAGGATGGTAAAGAAGAACCTGTGAGAGGCTGCCTCTGCACAGCCTGGGGAAGCTTGTTTTCTGCATTTGGTGTCTGTTGAGCCATCCTGTCTGTGGCCTATATAACTTCCCCTCACTCCTGCTGTTTGGTGAGTGAAGGGACAGCTCCTGAGTATTTCAGAGATCTTGAAGATGAGAGGAAAGGGACCAAGATCTGTTATCTGTTTACCTGTTTCTCAAATATTTAGAACTCTGGTTCTCAAAGTGTCATCCCTGGGGGTTGGGGTTGTGGCTCAGCAGTAGAGTGCTTGCCTAACATGGTGTGAGGCCCTGGACTTGATCCTCAGCACCATATAAATAAATAAATAAATAAATAAATAAATAAATAAATAAAATAAAATGATTATGTCCAATTACAACTAAAAATAAATAAATAAATAAAAAGTGTCATTCCTGGACCATCAACTTCACCTTCTCCTGAAACTTATAGAGATGCAAATTCTCAGCTTTCATTCCAGAGATATTAAATCAGGAACTCTGAAAGCTGATGGACAATTTATGTTCAACTATCTCTCTAGGGACATTCCTGTACACTGAAGTTTGAGAATCTCCACCCCATATGCAATAAATTGCATATTTCAAATTTTCCATGTGCAGATGGAATTTACTTCAGAAGTGGAATTTCACTATCATTTATGCAATTCCTAAACAGTCATGAATAGATAAATGAATGTCCTCTGAACTCAATACAAAGTCAGTCAGGGTGATATGGTAGTTATACGTGTATTATTGAATTACTTAATCAATTTCTCTGAAAGATGAAGAAAGTAGCAAAATCAAATCCAAAGGTGGCTTTATTGAAAAGAACATGGGATAATGTGTTTGGAAATCTTATTTTAAATACTTGGTTCCTATAAGATTGTGAGTTGTTTTAAGTGTGTGGAATTTGTTCATAGACACCAGACCCAAGATCCTAAGGCTATAGTTCTCAAGACATCTAAAACATTTAAAGGTATTAATACTTGCTATCCACAGAAGTTATGATATAATTGAACTGTGCTTCATTTTTGGCACTGGCATATTGTATTGCCATAGTAAGTGCTTTATAGTTTATTACTATTTATATTTATAATATCAAAACGTATCAGTGTTACATCCCAAATAGGAAAGTGGTCAAACTGTAGACATGTCTTTAGGAAGCATGGATCATAATTTATGTATACAGCATCTTTTTTTTTTCTTTTTATCAATTTCATTGGCCTTGAAGGTTTTTTTTTCATTTGTTCTTTTTAGGTATACATGACAATAGATGTGTTTTTTTTTGGTTGAAAAACTTAAATTCTCACTATTTATTTTTTCTGATATAATCATTACCTTTTGTATAATGCTCTATAGTTTACACGTTTCTTTCAAAGGTCAATGTCATTAAGTCCTAAAAGTTTTGGGTAAGGGCAAATGTGTTTAGTAAAGGATATTTCCTGCCATTTCTATATTGAGAAGACAATATAAAATTCAGGTCAGATACTGACTTGCTCAAGGCCTACTAGTTATTGATGACTTGAAATAAAAAATGTACTCATGTTCTTTCTTGCTCATGAGCTTCTTCCCTTTCCTCCCACGGGTAGTTTTCTGAATCTACACACCTGAGCTCTAAGAAAAATGTGATTGTGACATGCTTTACATTCAATATCTTCACATGTGCCTACTGCAGAGAAAAAGAAGAATGCTCTAATACAATTTTTCATTCTTTAGAAAACATAAGCTCCACAAATTAAATAAATTACCCAGGGTAACCCAGCTAGTAAGAGGCAGAAGTAGGTGTAAAATGTAGGACTTTTGACTACCAGTATGTTTTGTCCCCACTAATCTATATTGTTTTGTTGTTGCTTATCTTTGTGTTATCACTTTCTTATTAGTAGTAAAATTAATTAAGTTTTGTAGATAGAGGAGAGATCTTATTATAAATTTCAGATTTTTATATTTTTAAAAATTATATATGTAGAAATGCAAATAAGCAAAAACAAAACAAAACCCTCAAATACCAGAAAATGAACAAAGCAAACACCATTTACCTGCTGCTTGGTATCTTAACACTGTATATATTTGGAATCTTCCTCTATATTTTTATATACATAGACAAATTTACATATGCATAAATGTATATGTACTTTTACAAAAATATTGTGTAACTTTTAATTTATTACATAGGATTTTAAAATCATTGTCTCATTTTATTTTTTTAACAACACTATCTGGTACTACTTCTTAGTGTAAGAGTCTTAAAGTCCCTAGGATGTGATCTGGAGACAAGAAAATCTTCATTGGATTGCAAGTTTTTTATGTTACATTGTGGATGGCAGAGGTATTTAACTTTAATAATAACTAATATTGGAGGTAGCTAGGATTTATTGAATATTATTTTCATTTATTACAGGGAAGGAAATTATTTTCTAGATTAAAAAAATAGACTAAGAAGATCCTACTATTCCCTTTGACCCATCCTCTGCTCTAAATGATAATAGAGAAAATACTCTTTGAATAACAATAGATCAAAGTGGTTCACAACAGAACAGAGTGTATACCATTTAATGAGTGCAGCACAAATCAGAATACCATTAAATAGGAGAATTCTTGAGAACATGGATTTAAATTTTCCCTCCCATAATCTTCTGGTAAAATAAACTAAATGAACGTAAACCACATATCTTCCATGATTTATTACAATTATTACCTGTATTTTACCTTAGCTTAGGATTGCTGATGAAGAGGATCCAGCACACAGAAAAAAAAAGCACTTGGAGATGAAGATAAATGTATAGTTGTAGATGGTCTGCATTACAAACAAAAGTTCACAGATGAAGGGTATTTTAATGCAATTTTTAGAGAATGTAATTAAATACCTATGCTGAGGGAAAATGAAATACTTTCTCTTGGATTTTTTGTGAGATGTCTTTGGGTTCCATGATCATGAAATACAAGAAGTGTATAGATATATATCCAGTTCTAAATCTACTCACAGGACCCAGTGCAGTCACCAAAAAAAAAAAAAAAAAAAGAAAAAAAAAGGATCAGGTATATTGGGAGGGTTGAAGTTCTGTTTTCATCTGTATGTGCAGAACATCTCATGGGATGCAGTCACTTTGGAGACTATGGTCCTCAGTAAAGGAATAATTAGAGTCTTGTTTTTCACTTTCTTTGCAAATCATTTTTTGTCTCCCAGGTGTGTTAATTTTCCTTGTATTGATAGAGTCATCTTATATCTAGGGAAACTTAAGAGTCAAAATCCACCATTGGAATATTTTAGCTCCAAAAACTGCATCCTCCTCCTCATCTCCACAACGACCACATCCATTGCCATCATCAGCATCATTTATTACCATTATGATCGTTATTCATCAGTATGCATCATCAACTAGCTTTGAAAACAAATTCAAAGATTTTACTAAAACAAGCTGTAAATGAATATTAAATTTGTTAGGAACCTTAAATTTGTCTTCCTGCTGCTGTACATGTAGAATGGCAGGAGGTTGAAGAGCAGAAGGTAGACTCATAGGAACCCTTTATTTGTATGTGCATTCATAAGGGAAGTGTGTTCATAAGAATACCTCCTCCTCAATAACATATTGAGTATTACATTATCAAAGAACATATTGGTAATGAAGAGTTTTAAATTACAGTCTTTATTTGGAGATCATTGTAGATTCACATGTAGTTGTAAGAAAAAGTATAGCCAAATCCTATGCTAACCTCTTTCTACCATTTTCCCGTATAGGTACCATCTTGCAAAACAATGTCATAACCAAGATATTGACATTGGCACAATCCATTGATTTTATTCAGTTTCCCCAACTTTACTTATACTTGTTTGTGTGTGGCTATTGTGTATTTTGTTCCATGCTATTAGTCCATATATCCACCACCACAGTTAAGATAAAAACACATCACGTTTATTTTCTAAACACATCACCTTTATTTCAAAACAATGATTTGGTTTTCAGCTATCCTTCAAAGATGGCACATTATTATTCTTTGGTATCATTAAAAACTCATCAATTTAAACATTTATTATATATTTCAATCCATTGCAGTTATTATTCTTTTGTTGATCAAAGATTTGTATTGTGGCTTCTGGAGTTGTCTTCAGTTCATCTCTGAATGTTTGGCTCAAAGCTGTAAACTCTAATACCTGCCTTGTTATTTGCCATAGTAAGATATTTTGAACTGATCCCCAAAATTTCATTCTTCAGACATGGAGTCAATCATTTCTCCAAGAAACTTTTTTTTTAATGTGGGAAAAGTATTTCAGGAGCACAAACTAGGTGCTAGAGAGGCTGATTGCTTCTGGATTGACCATTGTTTAAAACAGAAGTAGGAAATCAGGACAATGCAATTCTGAGGGCCATTCTTTTCTTTCTTTTTTTTTTAAACCCAGTAATTTTACTACTGTATGTTTTTTTGAATACATTTATTTTGTTTATTTATTTTTAAGTGCTACTAAGGATCAAACCCAGTGCCTCATATGTGCGAGGCAGATGCTCTACCACTGAGCTACAGCCCCAGCCCACTACTGTATGTTTTAGTATAAATTCTGGTGCAATCTTCTTGGGTATGATGTTTCTTCTCAATATTTCCCTTCAATTTTTTAACACCAGGACTTTTTTTCCTCCAATTACCGTTTTTATAATTTGTTGTGTTCTCTTGGTTTGGATTTCTCTGTTGAGGTTCTCAATCTATGAAATTAGAGATCTCCTTTTATAGGCATTTGCATTTGTTACTTGCCTATGAATACTCTACTTTTTTCTTCCTTTTCACCTTTTATTTCTCCTGAAATTATGTTTATTTCTTTTCTGTTATTCCTAGTTAAGTCTTAATTACTGTTTTTTCCTTTTATTTCTAGTAATTTCCTAAAATTCTATTCTTAACTTATAATTTTTATAATTCTGATTTCTCTTATGCCTTGTATCATTTTCATAATGTGTTTTGGCTCATTTGAAATAATGGTACAGTATTTATTTGCTTGTGAGTATGTTCTTGTAGCTTCCTCTACAGTTTCTGAAAATACATTTTTCACACCATGAAAATGTAAATTTTGACTATATAAAAATTATGGGTTTTGTTCATCAAAGGACACTAGTGATAGATGTAATAGAAATATAATGTAATGGGAGAAGAAATATAATACAACAGGTGAACATTTTAATCTAAATAGTATATGTAATAAGCTCCAGCAAATCCCAAGAAAATACAGCAACATCATCAGAAGAAATGGGGAAGACATATAGAACACCCAGTTTGTTGAAGAGAAAGGCTGAAGTACCACTAAGCATGTGAAGAGGTTCTCAAACCAATTGCTAAACATAGAAGTGCAAATTAAAACATCGATGCATCATCTTACATCCATAAGCCTGGCAAAAATTAAAAACTGGGTGGTGATGTGTGTTATACCGAGGAGGAGGGGAATTAGGAACCCTCATGCACTGTAGCTGTTCTGGAAAGCAGGAAGACATTACTTATGAGAAATAAGTCCATGTTTCCACAGGACTCAGCAATTCTTTTTTTTTTTTTGGTGGTTTTGGGGATTGAACCCAGGACCTTGAATATGCTAGGCAAATACTCTACTAACTGAGCTATATCCCCAGCCCAAGGACTTGGAAATTCTTGCCTGAAGTATATACCCATATTCTCTCCCAGGCCTATGGAGGACATGTACAAAGTCACACATTATACAATAATTTTTGCTGATGGAAGCATCAGACAAACTTCGTGTCCACCATTGGATAAACAGATCAGTCATATTGAAGACTTTGCTGCAGTTAGGACAAGCTATAGGCAATGTAGCTTAGAAGTGTCATGCTCAATGAGAAGAGTAAGAAAGATAATGAGATGTAAAACACAATATTGTTTATGTATATTAAAATTATATGCAAAAAATTGCAAAAAAGCACATTTAGAAAGGAAAAAAGCATATAATACACATTAAGTAGTTTAGAATGGTTACCCAGAAAAATAGCATGCATAGAATTTGGGAATTCGGTGGGATCCCCCCTCAACCCCCCATCCCCCACCCCAGGCAATCAAGATAGACCAATCTGGGCCAAAAAACACACCTTAACAAATGTAAAAGAATAGAAATCATCCAATGTCTGCTTTCAGATCACAGTTACTGTAGAAATCAATAACTAGATGATAGCTGGAAAAACCCAATATACATGAAGATTAAGTGACATTCTGATAAGGAACACATGGGTCAAAGAAGACATTTCAAGAGAAATTGAAAAATAATTGAACTAAATGAAGAGACAGATACAACTTATCAAAGTTGTGAGAGGTATTGAAAATATTGCTTAGAGGGAAATTTATAGCGTTGAACTCATATTAGAAAAGAGAAAAGATTTAAAAATAACTGTGTAAGTTTCCAACCTAGGAAACTACAAAAATAGCAAATTAAATCCAAAGCAACAAAAGCAATAATAAATTTGATATATCTCTACTTATTTATGATAAAAGTGAAGAATCAACTAGGGAAAAGGGTAATGAACCAAATTTTAGACAAGACCAGTAAGTGTTGGCAGAACATTTAAAAGGCAAAAGACAAGAAAGAAGTTCACATTGAAAGTTCAGACCATGAGAGAGAAGAAGGTGAGATGCAAATCATAGAATCATCAAAGCAAAGGTGATAAGAAAAAGAACAATAGGGAATTGCTCCAGACATGTGTCTTTCAAGAGCGAATAAATGAGGTTGAGGTCTGAAGTTTTTCCAAAACATACCCACAGACAGAACAGTGAATGTGACCAACAGAAGAATTTGAAATGGCACATGTAGCATCTACCATCAGGCTTTACAGTCAAACAGATCTTCAATTAAATTCTAGTCCTAACAGTCATTAGCTGTGTTAACTTGGGCAAGTTGCTCGACACTGTCTGACTCATTGTTCCCATCTGAAAAACAGGGATTATAATACTAAAATACAATATTTTGAGGATTAGATGTGGCCTTAATAAATATTTAACTTAGCAAATAAGTTTTGAATAAAAGAAGTTTCACACACACACACCTAAGGAGGAGAATATTTCAAGAAGTTATATTCTTAAGCAGTCAGGAGGAAATTAAAAATGACCTTGAATTATATCATTCTCTTCTGTTCACTCATTCTTATATAACTCTGTATATGTGCTTAGTTCAATAAAACCCTTTTACTTTTAATTCATCATTTCCAAACTATATTCTACAAATCTCAAGCAGTAAAACCCCTCTCCAGGGAAAATCTATATTCCATAACTTATGTGTGACTAAGACAACCAGAGTATAATAAAAGACTGAACACATAATAGGCAGTCTTTCAAATCTTATTGCGTATAACAGACTTACATATAAATGTACTTTAATAGGAATTTGTATTGCAAATCCATAAATTTAGGAATGATTTCATGTCTTCTGAAGTTATGCATTAAGGGTTCTTATAGGTATTTGGTGAAGCTCTTTAGTTCTCCCCACTAAACTAGAAATATAGTTACTTTTGCTAAATCAAAGGACTTTAAAATGGTAGTACTCATGAGTTTTGACAGTGATGCTAGATCATATATCCCTACTGTGTGAAACTTCTAAGATCAAAGAAACTTACCATGAAGATAGTGGGGAAGAATTTAGTGATGAAACTTAGAATTCATCTTTGTTATACATAGGTCCACAAAGCCCTTCAAAATAATATTATCATAAAAAAATTAAATTGTGGGGATATATGTTCTATTTCATAAAGTGAAATCTGCCCCTACAATACTTAAAATCTATAATTTTCCAAAAGCAAAACAAATGAATCAAGAATGTGCAAAGGATTGAAATAAAGAAGGGGTTAATAAACAGAAAAAAACTAAGATGGTCTTTAAGTGGAAAACATATGGTTTGATAGGAGGAAAAGGGATATGATTCTAAGCATAATGGAGACACTCCATGCACAAGAAAAAACAGAAAACACAGAGGTCTTTACAAAGCAGAGAATAAGTATTGAAGGGTCTATCTTCAGTTAACGAAGACTGTTAGTGGGAAGAAGAGCCACAGACATTCTCTGAAGGTGTCCCACAGCTAGCTCTCTGGAATTTAATTAGTTTCCACTAATTAAGTGTACTTGTGTAAGATTTGAAAGGTGGGAGTGGGAGATTCTCCTCCTTCATTGTGATCAGAGTCACCTGAGGGCTTGTTAAAACAGATTGCTGGGCCCTACCCTGTAACTCAGTAGGTCTGGAGTGGGGTCTAAAAATCTGCATTTTTATTAGGTTTCCAGGTGATGCTCATTATAGGATTCTGTCATCTATATTCCAGTTTCATGGTATAGGAAACATTCTTCAATGGTAGAGCAGTGACAGCTGGAGCTTCCTGACTTCTAGGTCTTATCTGTTATGCCTATGGTGGACTAACCATCCTGGTTTGCCTGAGACTGAGAGGTTTCCCAGGATGTGGGACTTTCAGTACTAAAATTTGGAGAGAGCCAGATGAATTTGGGGGAGACTGCCACTCTGGTGTAATCTTCCTTAGCCATCATGGAGATGTTACAGAGAAAGAGGTTTGAGCAAATGACAAAGGAAGGGGTTTGAGAAATTTTAGCCACTTGAAATTGGAAGAGCAAAACTAGGACAGTTTTAATAGGCTGTTCAAAGTTCTGTCAGCCTACAGAGAAGGGGACAAAGTGTGAGATCCCGGAGTGTGGGCTCTGTAGCCATGAGACTGTTGTTTGAGTCCAGTGCTGATTGTTTACCAGCTGTGTGGCCACAAGCAGATTACTAAACCAAGTTTCTATGTTTGTTTGGTGGGTACCATGGTACCTACCTTTTAAAAGACCTAAATAATATACAACAGAAAGCACTAAGAAGAGTTGCATGGCTCAGAGTAAACATCAAAACATGCTAGCTGCTGTTATTATTGTTACCAAGAAAATTACATGAAGAAATCAGAAAATCTTGGGCAGGAATTAAGGAGGAATATTAGAGGAAAAAGAGAGGAGAAGGAGAAATTTGGATGAAAAAAAGACTGAGTTTCATTACCTGTGACTTAAATTCACCTTTGTTTACCTTAAATTCTCCCAAGTGCCATAAATAGGAATTGAGTTGAGCACTATTTTTTATATTGAAGGTAATAAGGCCATGAATAACTCCCAAATTCAATACTGAAAATATTTAAATTAAAAATTAATATAGAAAGTGTTTACCATGAAGCTTTAATAGAGGCAATGGATCCCAAAGGAAATAATATGAACTTGAAATTGGCTAGTATCAAACAAAATGAGAGAGGGAGGGAAAGAAGAAAAGGAAACGAGGAGAGAAGGCATTCTTCCAACCACATAGAAAAGTGATTGTTTCCCATCTCAATTGGGTAGGCATGCAGAGGGCATCCTCTGATAACAACTTGTTTTTATATTGAGAAGAATAATTACATTTGCATTAAAAGAGTTTCCTCCTCAGTGTCTTCTGCAGGGCAGCCTTTACCTCCTTGTTCCTCAGGCTGTAGATCAGAGGGTTGAGCATGGGGATCACTGTGGTGTAGAACACAGAGGCCACGTTCTCCTGGGCCAGGGAAGTGGCAGTGGAGGGCTTTAAGTACATGAATGCAGTGGATCCATAGAATAGCCCCACGGCTGCAAGGTGGGAGCTGCAGGTGCTGAAGGCTTTGGACCTACCCTCTGTGGAGCTGATGCGGAGGATGCTGGACAGGATGAAGGCGTAGGAAACAAGGACGGTTAAGCTAGTGACTGTGATGTCGAATCCAGCTAGGGAAAAGACTACCATCTCTACATCATAGGTGCTAGAGCAGGAGAGCTTCATCAGGGGGAGGATGTCACAGAAGTAGTGGCTGATGAGGGGCTCATAATAGCGCAGTTTTAACATGAGGCCAGTCTCTATTGTTGAACCAATGAGTCCCATAGTATAGACCAGAGCTACCAGCACAGAGCAGAGGGCATGGGACATGATGACATTGTAAAGCAAAGGGTGGCAGATGGCTACATAGCGGTCATAGGCCATCACCGTGAGCATGTAACACTCAGCAATGACAAAAACCAGGAAGAAGTAGAGCTGAGACATGCACCCCACATAGGAGATGACGTTCTTCTGGAACACAAAGTTGACCAGCATTTTAGGGGTAATGACAGAGGAGTAGCAGAGATCCACGAGTGACAAGTTGCTGAGGAAGAAGTACATGGGGGTGTGAAGCTGAGGGTTGAGACAAATGAGGGTGATCATGCCCAGGTTCCCCACCATGGTGACCACGTAGATCCCCAGGAAGAGGATGAAGAGGTGGAGCTGGAGCCCTGACTGGGTTGTTAATCCCCCAAGAAGGAACTCTGTCACTGTGGAGTCATTTTCTGCAGCCATTTCTCTGGGTGGGAGGCCTTTGAGGATGGTAAAGAAGAACCTGTGAGAGGCTGCCTCTGCACAGCCTGGGGAAGCTTGTTTTCTGCATTTGGTGTCTGTTGAGCCATCCTGTCTGTGGCCTATATAACTTCCCCTCACTCCTGCTGTTTGGTGAGTGAAGGGAGTATTTCAGAGATCTTGAAGATGAGAGGAAAGGGACCAAGATCTTGAACTCTTAACACTCTCCTAAGAAATCCTAGATCATTGAACCTACATGTTGTTCTTGGACCAACAGCTTTGCCTTTTCTTGGAGCTTGTAGGTCTCATCCCATAGCGCTAATCAAGGTCTCTCGAATGGAGCCCAGCAATCTCTGGAAAATTCATAGTTTCAGTAATCTCTCCTGATGTTGATGCATACCAAACTTTGAGAACCTCTCCTACAGGCAATTAATAGTATACTTTCCTATTTTTCAGTTGGAGATTGAATTTATTTTTCAAATGGAATTTCATCTATGCAAAATCTAAACATTTAGTGAATATGAAGGCTTGGAAACTGAGGCAGTGTTAGGGTGATATGGTAGTCACATATCATTGAGTGACGAGTAATTGTTCAATCCTCTATGGTTTACACATGTCTTTCAAAGCCAATTGCAGTAATTTCTAAAAGTTTTGGCTGTGGGGTTATAATCTGTTTGGAGCAGAATTTTTATTCCCATGTCATATTGAGAAAATGGTTGCCAGATATTAAGTGACTTGCTCAAGGCCTACTAATTATTGGTAACTGAGAATCAAACTTACCTCTGCTCTCTACTGGTTGCAAGCTTCTTCCCATGTCTTCCATGTGTAGCCTTTTTGAATTTGCACTTCTGCACCTTTAGAAATGTGTGATTGTGACACGCCTTACACTTGACATCTTTATATGTGCTTAGTGCACAGAAAGAGGACTGCTGTGGTTTGTTTTGCTTTTTTTTTTTTTTTAATCGTATAGTAAATTGAAGCTCTGAAAGTTATGTAAATTACTCAAGGTATCCCAGCTAGTTGGAAACAGACCTGGTCCTAAAATTCAAGATCCTCACTATCAGTCTGTTTTGTCTCCACAAAACTGTATTGTTTATTGCAAATCATCTTTATGTATAAATTCCCTATTATTTAGTAAAATGAATTTATTATAATTCTGATAGAAGAGCGATCTTGTTTTTAATTTCTATACATATATTTTATGTTGTAAATGCAATATACATGCAATTATAGTAAATTAGAAATGTGACTAAGCCAAAACAAAACTAATTTTTCTGCTATATGGAGCCTAATGCTGGTTGATGAATATCCTTCCATATATTTTCTATGCATGCTTTTGTTTGCATGGAATATGGTTGTAAGTAGCTTCCATTATAAATAAGAGTTCATTCATGGAAGAAAGATTTTTCTTATACATTTTTTTTGGAAAATTGCAAAAAATATTTTGTTAATTTCAGAAAGAGAGTTCACTATTTATAAATACATTACAGCATAGTTCACTCTGATTAAGTGTAGGTATACTATTTTAACACAATAACGTTTTAAAAGGTCATAGGCAAATGTGTTATTTACCAGAACACTTAATTTATTTGAAATGAGAAAATGATTTTTTTAGATGTTAAAGCAAAAATTTTTAAGCCATATTATTAAAATAATATGACAAAGGATATTTCATTGTGAAGTCTTTGGAATTCTAAAATATCCCAGTGATGGCTCTATCTTTCCTATCTTAAAAAAATTTAAAGCCTAATGCTGGCCTCATCACTGTAATGTGCCAGATGCTAACACCCTCCACCCCCAAATAAGCCATCTCCTCTAGAGGAATACATTTGTTTTAGATATGTAATGAAATACCTGTGCTGAGGGAAAATGAAAAACCTTCTCCTGGAAATTTTGTGAGATACCTTTGGCTTCACCAGTTAGCAAATGCTAAAAGTATACAGATATATAGCTAGTTTAAATTAACTTAAAAGGTCTAGTACAGTCATGAAAAATGGGTCACGGAGATAAGAAGACTTCAGGTTCTGTTTAAATTGATAATTGCAGAACATCTCATGGGATGCAATTACTCTGGAGATTATAGTCCTCACTAAAGGGACAATTAGAGTCTTGGTTTATACCTGCTCTGTGAATCATGTTTTATTTCCCAAGATTGTTAATTTTTCTTATATTGGTAGTGTTGTCTTGTGGCTAGGGAAACTTAGAATCTAAAGCTACTATTAAAATATTTTAGTACAACAACCTCATTTGCCGCAGTCTGGCTGGGCACAATCAGGAGCCACTTGTCAAAAGAAACTAACTTTATTTTTAGAACCACACACGCCAAACAAAACAGCCTCTCAGGAAAAATCCTCAGAGCCTCAACTGCCACCACCGGCTTTCCACAAGCCTCTCTCTCCCACACAAGCCTCTCTCCACCTCCCACAATCCTCCTGCTCTTGAGGCCGATTGGCTGGGTCACGTGGGCGGAGCCAAAAAAAGTCCCCCAATGAGCAGCTCCGTGGTCTGAAAGGGCAGGGAAACAGTCCAATGAGCATCACCGCAGAGGAGCCAATCAGCTAGATGTTGCTGGGGCCGAGGAGCCAATCAGCTAGATGTTGCTGGGGCCGCTGTGAGCCAATCATCAGCCGGCAGCTGGAAGTTTGCTGGCAGCTGGAAGTTTGCTGGGGCCTCGCTTGCGTGCTGCTCACGAACTCTGCCCCCCTCTCATGTTTAAACAACCAAGCATGTGGCTTAGGGGACGTGTCTGTAGGCCAGTTCCCAAATTTCCAAACCATATCGGTCCTTACCCGTCATCGGATGAACTGACCTCTAGGCGTCAGCCTCCTGTCTTAGGTTGGTACCACTGCAATTGGATCATACCCGTCACTGACTACCGGTCCAGCATACAGCTATACTTGTGGATAGGCCTTTGCACCAGTGGGGGGGTGAGGTTCTTTGCCTCACCTCTGTTGGCCCCCAAATTTTAGACCATCACTAGTAGAGGAGGATGCAAAATGCCATGACATTAAGCCAATTGAGGGCTCCTTTGAAAAATTGTACCACCGGTGACATCATCAGCAAAAATACCCCAACACTACCACAAGTCGCTGCACCAACAGATAGTTCACAATGCATACAGGTGAGCTCACAATGTGTCCAGGCAAGTTCTGCAAGCAGTTCAGTGATGGCTATTGTAGAAGCTGTAGATTGGTTTTATCTTTGACTTCACCAGCACTGGGATGAAGATAGGAATTCTGGCAATAATGGCTAAAGAAAAAATTATGTAACATTACAGAAGGCACTAAAAGAAAACAATTTTCTTAACAATTTACATTATCTTTAAGAGAATTATTAAATATAATGAAAAGGAAAGGTGAAAGTAAACAAACAGATCTGTTAACCTTCTTTTGTGTTCACATATTAAAACAATCTTTAACAGCTGTTTACCCAATTAAATTAAACCATTTAAATCACGTGAATTAAAAAAAAATATTTGGATCCATTTTATCATGAGCGCTCATCATATATGATATATGGACATACATACATTCAAACATATAACACAAAACACAAGTGTGCACACATAATATAATACATACAACACATAACATTATAGTAAAGGCCTTATAACTTTTTACAGGTGAAATCTCCATTGCAATGTTTAAAAACTCTATAGTCAAAAAATAGAACTGATCAGCAAAACATTAACCTAGGTCTGTATGAGCTCAAAAAACAAAATAGAACTTCATGATATGGCAAAGGGCAATAATAAAATAGATATTGAAAAAAGCATCCTGGTTCTGTTGCAGATGTAAGAATAGCCAAACTGGAGTTTTGGATATCAGTTGTTATGGATTTGAGCCAAATCATCTTCTTTTTGGTCTGTAGAAATCGCTTTAGTTAATCTTTCTGGAATCCAAATCGGCTGCTGTTCTCCCTGTGGAAACACATAAACAGACCCCCGACTCCAGACAATCACTGGGTCAGGACCTTGGTTAATCTCTCTGGAATCCAAATCGGCTGCTGTTCTCCCTGTGGAAACACACAAACAGACCCCCGACTCCAGACAATTACTGGGTCAGGACCTTTCCATTGTCCTGTTAGAATATCCTTCCAAAGTACCTTGGGCTTATGTACATTTTTTGGACACATATGCCTTTCCGCAGCACTAAGTCCTGATGAATCCAAATTTAAAAAGTTTAGAGTAAAAAGGGTTATTTTAAGTTTATCTTTGGGGAATATATACCCCTTCCCAATTCCTTCTTTTTGCTTTAATAAGTACATTTTAATAGTTTGATGAGCTCTTTCAACTATGCCTTGTCCCTGTGGATTGTATGGGATTCCTGTTATATGAGTAATGCCAAATGTTGAGCAAAATTGTTTAAAAGAGGTAGAAGTATAACCAGGGGCATTATCTGTTTTTAACTGTTTTGGAACACCCACAGTGGCAAAATTTTGTAAGCAATGAGCTATAACATCTTTAGTTTTTTCTCCGGCATGAAGGGAGCCCATCAAAAATCCAGAAGAAGTATCAACTGTAACATGCAAATATTTTAATTTTCCAAATTCTGGCAAGTGTGTGACGTCCATCTGCCAAATATGGTTAGGTATCAATCCTCTAGGATTGACTCCAAGATTAACTTGTGGTAAAAAGGTCACACAATTTTGACATTGTTTTATTATTTGTCTAGCTTGTTCCTTAGTTATTTTAAAACGCTTTTGTAAAGTATTAGCATTGACATGGAACTTTTTATGAAAATTTATAGCTTCTTCTAGTGTAGAGAAAATATGTATGTCATGTGTAGTTTTATCTGCTAAATCATTGCCCAAACTAAGGGCTCCAGGCAATCCTGTATGTGCCCTGATATGTCCTATAAAGAATGGATCTTTTCTGTCCCAGATTAGACTTTGTATAGTGGAAAGCAAAGAGAAAACAGTAGAAGAAGGGGAAATCCTACCAGCATCTTCAAGAGATACTATAGCATTAACTACATACTGACTATCAGAAAATAAATTAAATACAGAATCTTTAAACATCACAAAAGCTTGTAAAACTGCATTAAGCTCTACCTTTTGAGCTGATTGTTTGGGTACTAAAAATGTAAAAGTTTGATCAGGGGTAACTACTGCTGCTGTACCATTATTTGACCCATCAGTGAATATATTTGGAGCATTCATGATAGGTGTTTTTCTTGTCATTTTTGGAAAAATTACAGGATGCAATGACCAAAAAGACAATAAAGGATTAGATGGTAAGTGGTTATCAAATGAAACATTAGATTTGCACATGATTATTGCCCAAGTATTTAACTCATTAGCTAACTCATCAATTTGATTCATAGTATATGGAGTAATAATTTTATTGGGAGAAATTCCAAACACTCCCTTTGCTGCTTTTATTCCTTTGAGTATTAATTGTCCTACAGCCTCAGGATACCTAGTAAGAATAGTGTTAGGAGAATAAGATAAATGTATCCATAATAATGGACCTTCTTGCCAAAATACTCCTGTAGGAATATTTTTTGTTGGTAGTACAATAAATAATAAAGGCAAACTTATATCAATTCTATCCAAATGCATATTTTCCATATATGTTTCAATGATTTTTAATGCCTTTCTTGCTTCAGGCGTTAACATTCGGGGTGAATTTGGATCTGATGGACCTTTTAGGATATCAAATAAAGGTCCCAACTCTCCTGTTGGTATACCTAAATAAGGCCTTATCCAATTTATGTCTCCTAATAACTTTTGAAAGTCATTAAGTGATTTGAGTTGATCTACTCGTATTTGAATTTTTGGTGGACGGACCATGGTTGAGGATAATAGAACTCCTAAATAATTAATTGGAAAATTTAATTGTACTTTATCTATTGCTATCTCTAGATTATAATTTTTTAATAAGTTTGTAAGTGTGGCATAACATTCTAGCAATGTGTTTTTATCTTTGTGTGCTAATAATACATCATCCATATAGTGAAATATTTGTAGTTCAGGATTTTGATTTCTAAGTGGCTGGATTACTTTGTTAACATAAATTTGACACATAGTTGGGCTGTTAGCCATCCCTTGAGGGAGTACTTTCCATTCATATCTCTGATCAGGACCTTCATGATTCAGTGCAGGGATAGTAAATGCAAAACGTGGACTATCCTCAGGATGAATTGGAATTGAAAAAAAACAATCTTTAATATCTATAACTAAAACATACCAGGTTTTTGGCAAAGCAGACAATTGAGGAATCCCTGATTGAGCAGGTCCCATAATAACCATCTCATTATTAATGGCTCTTAAATCTTGCAATAATCTCCATTTACCAGATTTCTTTTTGATGACAAAAATGGGAGTATTATGGGGAGATACAGAAGGTTGTATATGTCCTTCTGCTAATTGTTGTTTGACCAGGTCATGGGCTGCTTGTATCTTTTCTTTAGTCAGGGGCCACTGAGGAACCCATACTGGTCTTTCTGATTTCCAAGTAATTTTTATTGTCTCAGTGGCCCTTTCTGAAAATCCAACCCATGTCTGTCTGTTCCTTGATCTATTTGTATTGGTGCTGCTATACCTTGTTCTTGTTTTTCTAATCTTTTTCCTTTCCTAAAACCTTGTCTAGTCATAATAGTGGGTGCATTTTGGTTGATGTTATTTGTTAATGTCAAACCTAATTGATCTAGGACATCTCGTCCCCATAAATTTACGGGAAGATGATCCAATACATATGGCTGTATAGTTCCTTCACATCCTTCAGGATCCTTCCAATCTAATACCATTGCACTTCTATGGGGATTAGTCGCCACTCCTAGGCCTCGAAGCGTTTGAGTGGCTTGTTGTAATGGCCAATGTTTTGGCCATTCTTGACGAGAGATGATGCTAAGGTCTGCACCTGTATCCAGTAGCCCATTAAATTCATGTCCTTGAATATTTAGTTTTAGCATGGGGCGAGAATCTAAATTTAAAGAAAGCATAGCCCAATCTACACCTGTGGAGCCTAATCCCTTGGAACCTCTTTCTACAGTACGACTGGAAAATTTATCATGTAGGCTGGGTATTATTAGTAACTGTGCTATTCTATCTCCTGGTGAAATTACTGATATACCCTTTGGAGAACTGGCTATAATTTTTATTTCACCTTCATAATCGGGATCAATTACCCCAGGACTTATCATAAGTCCTTTTAGAGTAGAAGAGCTGCGTCCCAATAATAAGCCTACTGTTCCTTTGGGAAGAGGTCCTTTCACCCCTGTGGGAATGATTTGAACTCCCATCTCTGGAGTTAGTACTGCTCTGGCGGAGGCGCAGATGTCCAACCCTGCGCTCCCTCTGGTTTGTCTGATGAGGGATCTGATGGACAATGTGTCCTGGGCACTACCCTGATGGGGTTGCTGGGTTCCTCCAGTGCTCCGTATATTTGTGGTTTTGGGCCCCGGAGCATTGGGCCCCCCTGTCCATTTTTTGGCAATGGAGCCCGATGCCTTTCTCCACGATATCGTGGATAAACACCTGGTCCTTGTTCGTTTTTTGATAATGGAGTACCCTCTATGGTGGTTTGAGAACGGCATTCATTAGCCCAATGTCTCCCTCTACGGCATCGTGGGCAAATACCTGGTATTCTACTCCTTTGATACCTAGTTTTGTTAAACCCTCCTCCAATGGGGCAATTCCTTTTAAAATGTCCTGTTTGTTCACAATTGTAGCATGTTCTTGGCCTGGCATCTAAAGCCTGTTTTACTGCAGCTGCCACAATTTGCCCTTGTTCATTAATGTCTCTGGCATCTAAAGCCTGTTTTACTGCAGCTGCCACGACTTGCTCTTGTTCATTAATGTCTCTACATAATTTAATATATGTGTTTAAATCTTCATGTTTCCATGGTCTAATGATATCTCTGCACCAACGATTCGCTTGCTCATAAGCCAGGTGTTTTAGTAATGGCATTGCTTGTTCTGTATTCCCAAAAACTCTGGTAGCTGTTTGAATAAGCCTATCTACAAATTCAGCATAAGGTTCATTAGCTCCTTGTATTACCTTAGATAATTGAACTTGTAAACCTCCATGTCCTTGTAAAGTCTTCCATGCCTTAATTGCATCTGCAGCAATTTGTGCGTATACACCAGGATCATATGCAATTTGTTGCTGCTGATCCTCATAAGGTCCCTTTCCTAACAACATATCTAGATTTCTCTGAGGATAACCAGCTGCTGCATTTCGCCTAGCCGTCTCCTTGCAAAATTCCTCATTGGCAACCTTCCATAACAGGTATTGTCCTCCATTTAGCACAGCTTTACACATATTAGCCCAATCTGCTGGCGTCATGTTCAAGTTGTTAATGGATTCGACCATGCTTACAGTGAAGGGTGCTTGAGGACCATAGGTTGTTACAGCCTCTTTTAGCTGCTTCACTGTTTTGAAATTTAAAACTTGGTAAAATCGCTGCCCTCCTGCCTCAAATACAGGGCATGTTAATATTTGAGATCTTGTCTCAGGATCCCAACTATCAACTGCGGGGGTTGGGGACCTCCCAGCATATGGAGGTGGCCTTGTTAGTTGGACACTTACGTCCTCTGGTGATAGAAAGGTGTTAGTAGCAGTCTCCTGTTGTAACTTTCCCCCTGATGGCTTTTTCTGTTTTACACTTTCTTTCTCTGTCTGACTAGCTTGAGAGGCCTTCTCTTTTACTTGAATCTTTTCCTCTGTCTGACTAACTTGAGAGACCTTCTCTTTTACTTGAATCATTATGTCTTCTTCTTCCTCTACCATTGTCTGAACTGAAGGCTTTGGACTAAGCAAACAAGATATGAACGTCCACAATGGCAATGTGCCAACTGGCAGAGTCCCTGGGCTTTTCTTTTCTATTCTTTTTAAATCTTCACCATGATGGTTCCATTGTGATATATTTAACAACTCCTCCTTAAAAAGCCATGGGCTACATTTTTGTATTGTATCAACGTATGCCCTGATTGTTCTTGATTTTACTGAGATGCCTCCTTCCTCTAACAATTTACTTAACACTCTTTCAGTTTGTTTTTTACTAATTTCTGATCCCGTATTTCTACTATAATACAACTCAACAAGATAACGCCTAACAAAACTGAAACTGAGTGAAACAAAATTGGAACAACACAAAATCATTATAATAGCCTCCTGAAATGTCCATCCGTCCTTTCTCCCTATCTGTTCCTCAGATGTGAGCGGTTTTTCTTCCATCTTACACATCTCCAGGGACAGGCAACTTAAAACAAAAGTGAAACAAAATAACAAAAGAAGAATCTTAAAATGGCTACCCATCCTCTTGCCCTGCCCTCAGGGGCGAGCAGTTCACTTACCCTCAGTCGCTCCCCGTGCGAGCCACCAAATGCCGCAGTCTGGCTGGGCACAATCAGGAGCCACTTGTCAAAAGAAACTAACTTTATTTTTAGAACCACACACGCCAAACAAAACAGCCTCTCAGGAAAAATCCTCAGAGCCTCAACTGCCACCACCGGCTTTCCACAAGCCTCTCTCTCCCACACAAGCCTCTCTCCACCTCCCACAATCCTCCTGCTCTTGAGGCCGATTGGCTGGGTCACGTGGGCGGAGCCAAAAAAAGTCCCCCAATGAGCAGCTCCGTGGTCTGAAAGGGCAGGGAAACAGTCCAATGAGCATCACCGCAGAGGAGCCAATCAGCTAGATGTTGCTGGGGCCGAGGAGCCAATCAGCTAGATGTTGCTGGGGCCGCTGTGAGCCAATCATCAGCCGGCAGCTGGAAGTTTGCTGGCAGCTGGAAGTTTGCTGGGGCCCCTTTGGCTGTGGCTCTCAACACTCATTCTCATTTGCATCTCCACAACCATCTCAATCCTTACCATCATCATCATCATTTATTACCATTATGGTAGTTACTCATTATTAGTATTTATTAGTATGCACCATCAACTAGCTTTGAGATGTTTATTTTAAAGGGTTTTGAAAATGAATCCAAAGATTTTAGTAAGACAAACTATGTAGTTTAGTAAAAGAATGCTAATCCCTTGATTTGTCTTCCTGCTGCTGTGCATGTAGACAGTGTAGAATGGCGGGAGGTTGAGGAGCAGCAGAAGTAGATTCATAGGATCTCCTCATCTATATGTGCTCATTCATAAGGGAAGTGAGTTCATAAGAAAATTTCCTCTTCAATGACAATATAATTCAGCATTATATTATCAAAAATACATTGTTAATGAGGAGACTTAAACTAAAGTCTTTATTTGGAGATTATTGTAGATTCACATGCAGTTGTAAGAAACAGTATAGCCAGATCCTATGTTGTATCCTTTATGTCATTTTCCCCATACAAATACTATTTTGAAAAACAATATCACACCCAGGATACTGTCATTAACACAATCTATTGATTTTATTTAGAGTCTCCTCATTTTAGTTGTTTGTGTGTATGTATATATGTGTGTATATTTTGTTTTATGTCATTTTATTAACTGAATATTTTAATGTATACCACCATAATTAAGATTAAAAACAAATCACCTTCATTTTCTAATTTTCAAAACGATTATTTGATGTTCTATTATTTTACAAAGGTGGTAAATTATTTTTCTTTTTCTTAAACAAAATTCACATATATGTAGATTGAAATAAACTATACAAATTGATTTTCTTTGCCAAAAATAGTAACAATATTTTCTGTATTATTTCTAGATAAATCACAAAGCATTTATTTTGTAGGTTTTCTAGTTTTGCTTATAAGTCAAGACAAGGCAGTAGGTATGGTCATGGAAAAAGAAGAAAACACACAAGTAAGTTGCCCGTATCAGTGGCCTCTGATTCTATCTTGACCATGAAGTAGAAGGGTTCAACATTTACCTCATAAAAACTTATGAAAATACAGACTCAATAAAGGAATGTAAAAAGCAACAACCAGATGTGGAACAGCAATGGCAGGCTCTTCCACTCAAACTTTAACGATGTAACTTCTTCCTTTAAGTTCAGTTAATAGAGACAAAATCTGTACTGAAATGTGTTTGGTGAGCTCACAACTCTCTGGTTAATTCCCTGAACTGTCTGTTACAGATTTTAACACCCTTAAAACTCCTAATAGTCAAAGGTCAATGGTAGACTTCGCTGTAACATTTCATAAGATGCATTCTTTTCTTATATCTCCTCAAAATTTATTTCTTCAAAAACTGAAAAAATACCTGACAACTGGATCCATATTGATAATACACATTCTATCATCTAAAAGACTTAACTAAAACAATTCCAGAGTGCTACTAGCAGAGGTCATGCAGCGGTGAAGTATATACAATTCTTCAAGGCATGAGAACTCTAACAGGTGCCATGTTTATAGGCAGATTATCAATAGCTAGTGCCGCAGTCCGGCTGCAGCAAAATAACCGGGGGGTGACGAACAAATTGTGTATGTTGATACAGCAGGAGTGGGAGCCGTTTATTGTAGGACAGGAGTGGGAGCCGTTTATTGTAGGACAGGAGTGGTATTTATACATTTCACACAGATTATCTAATTAACATAAACTAGATACAGCAGTTAACCAATAAGGAATCTCCACACTTAATGGCTCGCTGGTGTTACTTCACAAACCACTCCCTCTGGCATTTTGCCAGGCGCCATCCAGACTTGTTTAAAGACTCTAACATTTGCTAGGCGCCATCCTGACTTGTTTACAGACTCTAACAAGCTAGTATATTCATATAAATTCACCAACAAAAATGTATTTTATGTTTTCTAATACATTGAAGTAATTCCTCTTCTTGATCAAAATTTTCTATCTTTGGACCCTAGAATTCTCTTCAGTTTGTCTCTGGATTCTTTTCAATCCAGAGCTGTAGCCTTTAATACCTGCCTTATTATCTGATAATGACAAGATATTCTGAAATCATCTCATACATTTAATTCTTCAGACTTGAAAGTAATCCTTTATCTTAGAAATTTGATCCTTTTAGTGAGAAAAAGATGTTTGTTCAGAAACAAACTAAGTGCTAGAGAGGCTCATCATTTTTGGATTCATGATGTTTTCAGGTTTTTTCAAATGGAACTAAGGAAATAAGGAACATGCAATTCTCAGAGGATCTCTCATTTGTTTTTTAAGTCTAGTAATTTTATTAGTACTTGTATTAATATTTATTCTGGGGAAGTTTTCTTATGTGTGGTCTTTCTTCTTACTATGTCACTTCAATTCTATTTTTAGCACCAAGAAATATTTCTTTTTTTTAAAAAATGCTTTTATTAGGCAGAATGTTCTCTCTGATATGTGGATGCTAACCCACAACAGGGGAGGGGAAGGTCAGAAGTTCATTGGACTAGACAATGGGGAATGAAGGGAAGGAAGGAGGATGGAAATAGGAAAGGTAGTAGAATGAATTAGACATATTTTTCCTATCCTCATGTATGAATACATGACCGATGTAACTCCACATTATGTACACCACAATAATGAGATCCTAATTGGAATAAGTTACGCTTATTCTATGTATGTATAATATTACAAAATATACCTTACTGTCATGTGCTAAAATTAAAATTATAAACAAAATTAAAAACATAAATATAAAAATGCTTTTATTTTTGACATAATTATACATGCATGGAATTCAATTTGCTCAATTTCAGTCCCCAGTGTTTTCTCTTTCCATATTCCTCTTCATGTACTCTATTGGTCTGTCTTCTATTTATTTATTTAAACTGGTTCTTTAAAGATATACATAAAAGTGGAATTCACTGTGGCTTATTTACACATGTACATAGTGTAATTTTATCATATTCATTCTGCATTTCCTCACTTTTTCCATCCCTCCTCCCTTCCCCTCAATCTCTTTACTCTACTTCACTATTTCCTCTATTTTTTACTTCCTTCTATTTTCATGAGATCCAACTCCCACTACCCTCTTACATTGATCTAGCTTCTACATATGAGAAAACATTCAACACTTGACTTTCTGAGTCTGGCTTATTTTACTTAGCATGCCCTTTCAATCCATTTACTGGTAAGTGCCATAACTTCATTCTTTATGGCTGAATAAAACTCCATTGTTTATATATATCACGTTTTCATTACATACTTATCTGTTGATAGTCACCAGGGCTGGTTCTATAATTTGGCTATTGTGAATGGCACTGCTATAAACGTCTATGTGACTCTATCACTATAGTATGCTGATTTTAGTTCTTTTGGATAAATACTGAGGAGTGGGATATCTGGGTCATATGGTGGCTTTATTCCTATTCTTTTTAAGCAGAAATTTTTTTAATATATCATTTGTTGTGTTCTCTTGGTCTGAATTTCTCTACTGGGGCTTCTACTCTATGCCAGTTAGATCTTTTTTTTTCCAAGTTTACTTTCTCATAAACCCTCATAATTTTTCCTTTTCCATTTTCCTTCTACTTCTCCTTAGGTATTATCTGTTATACTTATTTATTTTCTGTTATTTCTAATTTAGTCTTAATTAATGAAATTAATTTTGTTCCTTTATTTTTGATAACTTCCCTAGTTCTACTGCTTAATTTATGATTTTTTAAAATTCACATCTTATCCTTTCATAACTTGTATCATTTTTATAATGTGTTTTAGCTCATTGGAAATAATGTTATAGTATATATTCAGACATAGATCATGTCTATGTGATTTATTTTATAATCCTTACAGGAAAGTCATTCCCTTTTCTTATAATAATTTTATCTTAATTATTTTCTATTTTTATTTCTATATTAAATTACTATTCTAAATTCACATCTAGAGAAGTCCCTCTTTTTTCTGTGAGGTGTTTAAGAAAATACAATGCCTTGCTGCCTGAGGTTTAATGGCACTGTTCCATTTCTGCTTTTATCTGAACATTTTCTTTCTTTTGTCTCTATTGTTGCTGTTTGGTTAAGTGTGAATTTTATTCCTACCAGTTGACTCTTGTAGGCAGCTTTGATTGGCTTACTTGATAGTTCATACAATCAAAACTTATCATGCTTCACATCTTATCATAGTTAAGAAGATGCAGATCAGACTTGTGGAGGCTGAAGTACATGGAACACAGGGAGAAGCATATTAAAGCAACAGAGATAAAGAGCTCCAGAAATCTGTGTAGAGGACTTCTTGTGTCTTTGTGTGGATATGAAGCTATAACTATGATAAAGCTCCATGAAACTTGGTAAAGAACAAATACCTGGGAATTTAAAGCTGAATAATTAATTATCATAGAATACACAGGGATGTATTTGTTTCCATTATCAGCAGAGAGATCTCTGAACGTTCGTGTCAGTCAGTAGAGATCTCCAAAAGTTGTTGTCTTAGTCTTAGGGCTAACCTAGTTCCTGACTAAAGGTACAGTTGATATTTTCTAAGAAATAATAAAATTAAACCTCAAAAACATCAAGGTGTACTATAAGTAGCTTAACTGGCTGCCTCGACAAATTTCAAATCTTTTTAAGGAAATAAAAAGTAATTCAGAGAGTCAACAATGGGCACTGTAGTATCAAAAATTACCAGGCATTCAGATAAGCAGAAAAATATGTCCAAAAACCAGGAAAAAAAGAAAAAAGAAACAATGAGATCTGATGGAATTAAGATGCAACAGTTTCAAAACAGCTTTATAAATTCTCCCAAGAATTTAAAAGAAATGTGAGCACAATGAAAAGAGAAATAGAAGGTATAAAAAAGAATGAAATAGGTGACAAAATGGTGGACTAGTGAGAAGCAGCATTTCTCACACCTTCATGACATGGACTCTAGCAATGGCAATACTGCTTCTCTGTAGTGTAGGTAGGTGAAAAAGGAACTTCACTGATACTCAGTATTGGACAGAGAGCCTTAGAGAATGGGAAATTTTGGATGCATCAGACAAGGAAATGGAATAAAACTGGAGGTGGCCTCCTGGCAGGAGCAGGTGAAATTAGTATATAGGACTGGAAAAGGCAGAAAAGTGCTATGGACAGTCCTGATGAGCCCCAGGATTGGAAGAACATCCTGCTTTGGCTGATCCAGAGGCTACTTGGCTCATTAAATTAGTCCATGAAAGATACCCAAGGTCTCCGAGTTGTGCACAGGAAGATGAAGCTGCAGCCATCTTTGTTTGTCTGTGTTGCAGCAGTATCAATTGAGACCAGGAATGAAGATCTGTGAGTTTGGGGCTGAGTCCCATGCTTAAATTCAGCAGATTCCAGCTGTGGGATCTAGACTGAGTTTAATCAGGAGAATTTCTGGAACAGAGAACATTTTGCTCAGGAGTAGTATAGATCAGAGAGGCTGGAGAGACCCTGCTTCACTCCCCTCCCTTGAGTCCAGCAGCTTGCAAGAACAGTGACAGTGGCTGGAGAATCTGAACAGGAGGGAGTGACAATGCTTGGGGGCAGACATTGGGAGGCTAGAAAGCACAGTATCTGTGAACAACAGAAAAGTCAAAGGATTGGCTCCCTATCCCAGTGTGGAGTCCTGGGAAGATTCCTGGTGTGCATTCCTAGAGTTGCATTGATTTAATAATGCCTGACAACTGTCCAGACAATAAAACATCTGGGGCAATGCTACACCTGATCCCTGCCCTTGGGAGCTTCACTTCCAGAAACTCATTTCACAGACTCCAGCAGCATCTATACCCTGGGAATGGAGCCAACAGCACTTCCCACTGCTCCCCAAATCATTCTGCTGAAAATGGAAGCTGAGAAATGGAAATACAGTTCCACACAGACAGCACAAGAATATACTCTCATTGACTATTCTGTTTTTTTTTTTCATTTTTTGAATGTGTACCGATTGATACATGGACATTTCTACATATTTGTTTCTGCTTTCTCATTTCTAGCATTTCTTAAAGGTAGTTATTTTCTGTTACTCTTTTTTTTGAGGATTAGATGTTTTGATTAATATATTTTGGGTTGATTTTGTATTGTCTGTTGCACAACTTTGTTTCCCCTTATTTCTTTTCTCTTGCTAACAGCCAAACTATATTGTTCCCTCTTTGACTCTTCTTTTATTCTATTTTCTCTTCCTCCTTCATAAAGAACACATCTTATGTTGCCTCTGATCTGCCCTATTTATCTCTTAAAACTGAAAACCCTTTTTTGAGTGAAGCCGATATCATCCTGTTACCAAAACCAGACAAAGACATATCAAGGAAAGAAAATATGAGAACAATATCCTTGATGAACATATATGCAAAAATTCTCAATAAAATACTGGCAAATCAGATACAAAAAAAATTAAAAAGATAGTGCACCATGATCAAGTGGGTTTCATCCCAGGGAGGCAAGTCTGGTTCAACATACAGAAATCAGTAAATGTAATTCATCACATCAATAGATTTAAAGACAAGAATCACATGATTTTCTCAAAAGATGCATAAAAAGCATTTGACAAGATGCATCATTCATTTATGATTAAAACACTAGCAAAAATAGGGATAAAATGATCATTGAAAAAGGTATATATGACAAACTCAAGGCCAACATAATTCTAAGTGGAGAAAAACTGAAAGTGTTCCCTGTAAAAGCAGGAAAAAGACAGGAATGCCTCCTTTCACAACTTCTTTTCAACATAATCTTCAAATCTCTAGCCAGAGCAATTAGGCAAAGAAAAAAATTAAAGGGATATGAGTTGGAAAAGAAGGGCTAAAACAGTTTGACATCAACATGATTGTATATTTTGAAGACCCCAAAACCCCATCAGAAAACTTCTATAACTCATAAATGAATTCATCAAGGTAGCCGGATACAAAATTAACCCTCCTAAATCAATCACATTCCTATATTACAATGAAGAATCAACTTAAAGACAAATTAGAAAACCATCTCATTCACAATAGCCTCAAAAAATACACTTGGAATCAATCTAACAAAATAGGTAAAAAATACCTACAGTGAAAACTACGGAACACTAAAGAAAGATATTGAAGAAGACCTTAGAAGATGGAAAGACTTCCCATGTTCTTGGATAGGCAGAATTAACATTGTTAAAATGGCCATACTAACAACAGTGCTATACAAATTCTATGCAATTCCCATCAAAATTCTAATGGCATTCTTCATGGAAATAAAAAAAAAGCAATCATGAAATTCATCTGAAAAATATAAGAGGGCCAGATTAGCCAAAGCAATCCTTAGAAAGAAAAACCAAACAAGTTTTGCATCACAATACCAGATATAAAATCATAATATATAGCTATAGTAACAAAAAATAGCATGGTATTGGCACCAAAACAGGCGAGAACATCCATGGAATAGAATAGGAAACACAGAGACAAACCCACATAAATACTGTTACCTCATATTAAACAAAGGCACTAAAAAATACATCGAAGAAGAGATATCCTCTTCAATATATATTGTTGGGAAAACTGGAAATCCATATGCAGTAGAATGAAATTTGTATATTCTTCACAGCAAATGAAATAACAAGGGTATGAAGAGAAAGCCTATGGAATGGGAGAAACTCTTTGCCATCTGCACCTCAGATAAAGCACTAATTTCCAGGATATATAAAAAACTTTAATAACTTAATAGCCCCCCCCCCCCCAAAAAAAAACCCCAAATAACCCAATCAATACATGGGCTAAGGCACTGAACAGACAGGTTCACAGAAGAGGAAATATAATTGATCAACAAATATATGAAAAAATGTTCAACATCTCTATTAATTAGAGAAATGCAAATCAAAACTAGTCTAAGATTCCATCTCACTCCGTCAGAATGGAAATTATCAAAAATATAAGCAAAAATAAGTGTTGGTGAGGATGTGGGGAAAAAGGTACAATCATACATTGCTGTTGGGGCTGAAAATTTGTGCAACCACTCTGGAAAGAATAGAGTTTCTTTAGGTAGAGGGGAGTGAAGGAAGGGGAGAGGGTATAGGGGTAGGAAGGTTAGAATGAATTAGACATTATTACCCTATGTACATATATGACTACATGACCAGTGGGATTCTACATCATGTGTAACCAGAACAATGAGAAATTGTACTCAATTTATGTATGATGTATCAAAATTCATTTACTATCATGCATAACTAATTAGAACACATAAAAAAGAAATTAACACCACAAAACAAAACAATCTCAAATAACCCAATCAATAAATGGGCTAAGGAACTGAACAGACATTTTGCAGAAGAAGAAATACGAATAGTCAACAAATATTTGAAAAATGTTCAACATCTCTAGCAATTAGAGGAATGCAAATTAAAACTACACTGAGATTTCATCTCACTCTAGTCAGAATGGCAATTATTAAGAATACAAGTAACCATAAATGTTGGCAAGGATATGGGGAAAAGGGTAAACTCATATGTTGTATTTAAAATCAGCATACTACAGTGATACAGCTACCTTAATGTTTATAATAGCACCATTCGCAATAGTTAAGCTATGGAGCCAACTTAGGTGCCCTTCAACAGATTAATGGATTAAAAAACTGGAAATGTAGTATATTTACATAATGGAGTATTAGCCATTAAGAAGAATGACTTTATGACATTTGCCAGTAAATGGATGGATATGGAAACTATCATGCTAAGTGATATAAGTCAATCCCAAAAAACTAAAGGTTGATAGTTTTTTTCTGATATTTGGAAGCTAACCCACAGTAGAAAAGGAGAGCAAGAATAGAAGTTTAGTAAATTAGCATAATGTTCTTAAGTTCATCCTTTATCCTTCAAATGACATAATTTTATTCTCCTTTATGGTTGAATTAAAAAACTTCATTGTGTATATATTTAAAAAATTTATTTATCCATTGATGGACTCATAGGTTTGGTTGCATATTTTGGCTATTGTGAATTGTGCTGTTACAAACATGGGTATGCATGTGTCAGTTGACTTTAATTCTTTAGGATAAATACCCACAATTGGTATATCTGAGTCCTATTGTTGTCCCATTCCTAGTCTTTTGAGGAACCTTCGTATTGATTTCCATAGTGGTTGTAATAATTTGCAATCCCACCAACAGTTTCAAAGTGTTCCATTTTTGCCACAGCCTTTCTAGCATTTACTATTATTTGTATTCCTGATGGCTGCCATTCTAACTGGGGTGAGATGAAACCTCAATGTAGTTTTGATTTTCATTTCCCTCACTGCCAAAGATGTTGAGCATTTTTTCATGCATTTGCTGGCCATTTGTATTTCTTCGTTATTCAGGCTTTTTTTGTGTGTTACATTTTTGATTTTTGGTATTACACTTGAGTTTTTTTTATATATTTAGGATATAATCCTCTTTCAGAAGAATAGCTAGCAAATATTTTCCTCCATTGCAAATGTTCTCTCTTCACATTTTTGTTTCCTTTGTTGTGCAGAAACTTTTAAATTTTCTGTCATCCCATTTATTAATTCTTGGTATTATTTTCTGAGTTTTTGGGGTCCTGTTGAGAAAGTCATTGCCTATACCTATATGTTGGAGTGAAATTCTTACCCACTATTTTCATGGTAATTTTTTTTGATCTTGGTAGTCTCATGCAGTAGGCATCATTGTCAAAAACACTAAAATGAAAAAAGTTAGTATTTCAAAAGCCTCAAATTTATTTAGTAACACTAGTTATAGTTCTAATTTTGGGGAGCTAAAGATCTTTATAAGATCTCTGTAGGAATCCTTGGTATACTACTTCAGAAAATATAAGGCCATCCCTGAACTGATGGGTTTTCAATACGAATTTCTATTGAAGTATATTCATATGTAAATCTATTATATTCAATAAGATTTAAAAAGTGCCTATTATGTGTTCAGTCTTTTATTAGACACTTATTGTTTTGGTCACACAAAAGTTATGGGATATAGATTTTTCCTGGAGAGAGAGAGTTTTATCTGCTTGAGATTTGTAGAACATAGTCTGGAAATAATGTATTAAAAGTAAAGGGTTGTATTGGACTAAGCACATGCAGAGAGTTATGTAAGAATGAGTGAACAGAATTATAAGAGAATGATTTAATTCAAGGTTATTTTTCAGTTCTTGCTCTCGACTGTTCAGAAGTGTAACTATGACTGCCCTTGAAACATTCTCCTCTTTTGGTGTGTGTGAAATTTCTTTTATTCAACAATTATTTGCTAAATTGAATATTTACTAAGGCCACATCTAATTCTCACAAACACCTTTAATTTCAGTATTATGATCTTTTTTTTTTTTTTTAAAGAGAGAGAGAGAGAGAGAGAGAGAGAGAGAGAGAGAGAATTTTTTAATATTTATTTTCTAGTTTTCGGCGGACACAACATCTTTGTTTGTATGTGGTGCTGAGGATCGAACCCGGGCCGCACGCATGCCAGGCGAGCGCGCTACTGCTTGAGCCACATCCCCAGCCCTGATCTTTTTTTTTTCCACAGGGGTCACAGAGTCAGGGTCAAGCAACTTGCTCAAGTTCACACAGCTAATGAGTAATGGGACTAGGATTTAACTGAAGATCTGTTTGTCTGCAAAGCTTGATGGTAGATGCTTCATGTGACCTTTCAAACTCTTCTGTTGGTCACCTTCACTGTTTTATCTGTTAGTATTTTTTGGGAAAACTTCAGTCCTCAATTTCATTTATTGTCTCTTGAAAGACACATATTTGGAGCAATTCCCTATTGTTCTTTTGGTGGTCATCTTTCTTTTGATAATTCTCTGATTTGTATCTCACCTCTCTCATGATCTGAACTCCCAATGTAAAGTTCTTTTTGATCTTTTTCCTTTTACATGTTCTGCCTGCACTTTGTGATCTTATCTAATATTCAGTTCATTGCCCTTTTCACCCTTCAGTTCTTCATTTGTGTCATCTTATTCCTGATTTTCTAGGTTTCAAATATGAGACAAATTTGATTTGTATCTTTTCCATCAATCTCTCTTATACCATTGGGACATCAATCTATATTAATTATTCTATCACCATGTCTCCTATACCATTCATCTCTTTCCGTATTGGGAAAGTCTTCTACCTGATCTCCCTGCTATTCATCTCTCTGTTTTTTATATACCAATGGCTATATAAAAATCAACATTATTAAGAAAGGTAACTTTCATGATAACATTATTTAATCTACTTCATTTCATGCCTTATAAGTGCTATAATCAGCACCATTTATTCATTACAATAATCTTTTGAGGTATGATTATTATCTTAATTTTAATAGTAGGAATTGAAGTTCAGAGAGAGGTTAAAAGTCACTAAGGTCATGCATTTGATAAGAGGTAAAGTCAGGATTTGTACTGAGGTTAGTCTGATTCCAAGGTTCATGTTCTGAATACTTAGGGAGACCATAATTTATCATTCACTAGTGCAGAAAGCAGGTGTCACTAATAACTTTGTTGGGACAAGTATAAACTTGACTGTTTTAGACGAATTGACAGTGTCACCTTATTATACTACACAGCAGTTCCTCTGCAATAGTTAGAACCACTTAAATATTTACGGGAGGTTGAAGTGTTATCTGCTTTTGTAGGATAGAATTGGAGCCCAGCTTTGAAGTTGGTATTGTAACTGACCAAAAGACAACCTATTAGAAATATCTAGTGAAGTGACTGATACATTTCGTGAAATATGAGAAATATGAGAACTAAAGTTATAAAATTGAAGGCCATCTTTATAGGTGAAGTTGTTAAATATATGAGCTCACTAAGTACGTAGAAAAGAAAAGAAAGTGTTTAGGACTGTGGGAAAGATGAGAAAAAAAGAATAATGATATGAGAGAAGAGGAAGAGGAAGCATAGACAATATAGGAGCTGTCTGTGATACTATAAACTTCTACAGTGCATACATCTTGTATTTTCACCATAAGCCTAGAATTTAAAAATGCTAAATAATGTGAAACATTATGTTTCCATCTGACTACATTTTAAAATATTAATTTTAATTTCTTTCTTATCAGTGAAGGCCATTTCAAATGAAGACTTGTGAGCTACCATCTTTTCTCTCTAACCAGGCTCTGCGATCATTGGAATTGATGCATGTTTTTCTGTTTCTTTGGTGTGTAGTGATGAACAACTCATTTAGGGTCATACTTGTACTATTTGATGGTCTATTGAAACTCTGAGACATATGTGAAGACATTGAATATTCGTTTAAGTATTAGTATCATATATTTATATTATATGTAATAATATATATTTATATATTGTTGTATATTAGATATGTGCTAGAACTAAAGCAAAGAAGCCATTCATTAAGCAGACATTCAGCTTTTGGAAAAGGCAAATTTATCGAAATGAACATGGTAAAGAACATTTTTCTATATTGTTTCTTGTTTGTATTGGAACTAGTCACAAGTGAATCTGACTTTGCAGTAGCCGTGGTTGGAATATATTTGAAATGAAGTTTCATGGCAGTAGTCTCTGACATGACATAAACTCAGAGGAACTTTTCCTGGTGTTGCATCATCTATACAAGAAAATTTTAAGATTCTTTTGAGAAAAGGCAACTTTTTATGAACCCCTGAGGTATTCTCTGCCTTTGAGTCCCTTAGAGAGCTTATGAGTGCTAACTGTTTTTCTCCATTTGTAATTTACTTGTAATGGGATTAAGGCCAGGCAATAAGATAGTTATAGTTTTTGTAGTAAACAGCAAAATTATGTGTATATTAACAGATAATACACCATTATTGATGAGCATTGGCTGAAAATGTCTCACACACAAAAAAGAAAATGTCTCACCAATGTGGACAGGCAAACAGATGTTGATTGATGTGTGCATACACATAGTCATACAGTGATTTATGCTATAATTGTAGTTGGACTTGTCAAGAAGCCGAGTTTTTAGTCTTATATTTTGATTTCATGGTTTGATTAAGAGAAACCCTGATCAAAAACATAGCCCATTGAGACTTGAGTTTCTTCAAATAGAAATATCTTTTCCCTTTGGATAAAAGCATTACAAATGGTCCTGTGAAAGGATTTAAAGTATAGGTGGTTACACATCAGCTCAATTTGTCCCTGTAGAGAGGAGCTTCCCAGATCCTTCCTGAGAGCTGATTTGAAAATTAAGGGCATTAAGAGTAGTTGATGCTGGGTGTTTAAATTCAGAAATGTGTTCAGTCAGTGATCTTCACTGTGTGACTTGTGATTGTAAAAAGCTCAGAAAGGTCTTTCCTTTTCTAACTCATGATGTTGTTTCCTGCTTCAGACTAATTCCTTCTTCCTTTTCAAGAGTCATACATGTTGTTGTATGTATCAATAGTCTGTTCTCTTTATTGCTGAGTTGTATTCTAATCTCTGAAGATTCCATGGCTTATTAATATGTTCTTTTGTTAATGCTTATTTAGGCAATTTTCAGGTTTTAATTATTATGAGTAAAGTTGTTGTGACTATTTGAGTGTGGGATTTCATGTGAGTGGACATATGCATTAATTTTTAGGGAGTGTATGCTTAGGGATGAAATTGCTGGGTCACAGGTTAGGCATGTGTTTGTTTTACTAGATACTGCAAATTTCAAAATTTTATATTTCTACTAGCAATAGTAAGGGATTTATTTGACTTACCTTTTGACAATATTTTGTATTGTCTTTTTTTTAGTTTTAGTTACTGTGATTATATAGTAATAGCTCACTGTGGTTTTAATTTGCATTGCTTTAATAAATCATTCTTTGAGCAAATTTTCACATGCTTATTTACCATTTGTATATCTTCTGAAACATATGTTTAAATTTTATCCCATTAAAATATTTTAGTCTTTTAATAATTTATATGTAGGAGTTCTTCATATATTGAAAATGAGTCTTCTGACAGACACATATTTGTCAAAAGAAAAAAATATGTATTTATCAAAGACTAAAGATACATGGTTTTGAATGTTCCCTGTCTTAGTCTACCTTGATACTTTTTAATGGTTTATTTAGAAGAGCACAAGTTTTAAACTTTTATCAAAATGAATTTATTATATATTTTTCTTTTTTTGAAAATTTCAAATTTATTTATTTAAATTGACAGATAAAATTGTATCTATTGTGTACAACATAATGTTTTGAAATATATGTAAAATGGCTAACCCTAGCTAATTGATATATACATAAATTCATAGTAATCATGTGGTAAGAAAATTTAACATCCAACCTTATTTTTCAAGAATATAATCAATGGTCATCATAGTGAACATGGATCTTTTGAAATTATTCCTCCTATATAACTTTAATTTTGTACCCTTTGACCAACATGTCCTTAACTCCCCATCCAAAACAAAGAAGTTGATTTTTAAAAAGTATTTTCCATTGAACTATAACATATTCCTTTTATGGTTACTGTATCTTATGTGTAAAAACTTCTTCCTTCTTTCCTGTTTTCTCCTAAATGCTCTATAGGCTTAGCTTTTACATTTAATTCTATGATTCATCATGCATTAATAGTATATGGTGTTAGATAGGGGTTAAGGATCATTTTAATCTATCTATATCATTATCATCTATATGTATATAGGTACTTGAGTCTAGGGGTTCAGGTCAGGGGCTTGGAGTCAGAGCTAGGCATAACTGTGGGCTCTAAAATATTGTCTGTGTGAGCAACTTACCTTTAAAATGTATATCATTATATAAGAAATAAATAGGACATATTTGTACAGAACTTTGGATCTTGGCAGCCAGGAGTCAGTATAAGGGCATTGTGTTAGGTACACCATTGGGTATTCAAAATGGTAATGATAATAATTTTTTTCCATAATAATTTTCTTTTAATTTACTGCACAAAGTGTTGAAAGAAAGAATTTTCTCTAAAAGCCAAATCAACTAATTCCAAGGGATAAGCAGACATTTCCTCTTCTTTAGGGAGGGTAATCTCTGAGGAAATAGTCTTGAGGGAGTCTCTATTTTAATAATAAGCCTGCTGAGATCTGCAATCCAGAATCAAACTCTTTATTGTCCTGTCATCCACAGGTCAGGAACAGATACTATCTCCTCTCTGGAAGCTGGAGGGGACTTTGGATAAATTAACAATTAATTGTAAGTTGCATTCTTCAATGTAGAGAGGGTTATGAGATAAATTAGAGGTTCTGATCCTTTGACTGGGCTGAAGGAGAGAGCTCTGAGCTCCAAGCTGTCATCTCTCTTTTTTTTTTTTAAACTAGGATCAAAGTCCCCCCCCCGCCACCACCCCCCGTCCCCCCATGCCGCTCCCCACTCTGGACATCTGCAAAACACTTAGGACCAACGTAAAAAAGAAAAAAAAAAAGAAAAGAAAAACCTCCTTTAAAAAAATTACATTGGCAGTGGACTGAGAGGGATTAGTGCCCAAGCCCCAAGGAGCTTTAGCAACTCTGATTGGTCCAAGGAATTGAAAAGATATTGGAAGGATAGAACAGGAGGAAGAAGAATGAGAATTTACTGAGGGAGAGGGCCCCAAAGTGGGCCACGAGGGGAACTGGAGGTCGGGGTGTGGGTCTGGGTGGGGGTAGGGGCCCCCATTGGTGAACAATGGAGGATCAGTGTATCCATGAGGTGGCATCAGTGGAGGAGGCCCACACATACCATGTGGAGGCATAGGAGCTGGGTGACCCATCTGAGAGCCAAACGGAGGTCCTGGGGGGGGGGTATGCCCATTGGAGGAGGTCCAGGACGAGGCATTCCAGGTGGTGGTCGGGGTAGGGGTTGCTCCCCAGAGCCTGGAGGTCCAGCATTTGTGTGTCCTAAGCTATGAGGGCCATGGTGGGCCAGCTGCATCTGAGACATTCCTGGATGGGGCATCCCACCTGGTGGGAACGGGTGAGGATAAGAATGTCCATGACCAGGAGGTCCAGCCCCTGGGGTTCCTGATTATGGAAGGCCATGTCCTCCAGTCCCAGGTGGCATAGGTGGTGGGGGCATGGCCAGAGGTGTCCCCCGGTGGGAGGGCTCCAGGAGGTGGCATGGAGGTGGGAAGAAGCCAGGAGGAGGCATGCCTGGTGGAGGACGCCCAGATCCCAGTGATGACACCACAGGATTGGGGGCAGAAGGTGTCATCTTTTATTCACCAAGTCTTTATCTTCCTCAGGACAATTTAGGCAAGAGTTAGTAGAGTATAGCTTTATGGATTTAACTAGAGAAAGGGGAGAGCCTGTCTTGACTGTGGTTAGCCACATAACATGGTAGTTACAAGGGTAAACTGTGAGAGTCACACTGGGTGGGGGTAGGGGACTGTTGAAGTCCTCCTGACTGAGGTCAGTAGGTTTTTTTTTTTTTTTTGTCTTTGGGCTAATTATTTAAACTTAGTTGTCTTATTTGTAAAATGAGGCTAATGATATTGTCACATAGCTCTTAGAGCAAAGCCCTTCACTATAACCCCTAAATAAATATTCACTTTAAAAAATTATTAGCAAATCTGTAGCCACATGAGCTAACAGTTCTTGGAAAAACCCAAGTTCTGGCTGCATAATTAAAACATTAAAATTAATTTAAAAGTAAATAAAAATGCTGAATAAGGAAAAAATTACAAGAAAACCAACACAACTTCACCTCTTAATTTTACAGTGCTGATCCACAGTTAGAGTGGCTTCTGCCTGTCAGGACTTGCTCCAGGTAACAGGCCCAGGTGACAGCAACTGAAGCAGAGATGGGAGAAGGAAGAGCATAGGAAAGGGGCTGACTTCAAGATTTAAAAAACACCCTGCTGGCTTTTGGTGCCCCTCTCTTCAGCAGCATCAGCTCTCAATCTCTAGGCAGAGTGTAGCCTTGCATGCTGCTCTAGAGGTTAACTCACTTGCTGGTTCATTACTGCCCTCAGTGAATGGTTAAAACCTTCCCATCACTGTTTGAATCTCTCCTTGTGTTATTTTCCAAGAATAGGGGTAGATCTGGGAGGCTTGTGGTGATATTTCTTTCTCTACCAGTGGTACTTTGCTATTTTCCCCATAGGCCTCTTTCCTAAGAGACGAATGGCAACCAAGAACTCCTCTGTGACAGAGTTCATCCTCGCAGGCTTAACAGACCAGCCAGGCCTCCGGATCCCCCTCTTCTTTCTGTTTCTAGGTTTCTACATGGTCACTGTGATGGGAAACTTGGGCTTGATTATGCTGATTGGGCTGAACTCACACCTGCATACCCCCATGTACTTCTTCCTCTTCAATCTCTCCTTAATAGATTTCTGTTACTCCACCACCATTACCCCCAAAATGCTGATGAGTTTTATCTCAAAGAAAAACATCATCTTGCACTCTGGGTGCATGACTCAGCTCTTTTTCTTCTGCTTCTTCGTTGTCTCGGAGTCCTTTATTCTGTCAGCTATGGCGTATGACCGCTACGTTGCCATTTGTAACCCCCTGGTGTACATGGTTACCATGTCTCCACAGGTGTGTTTTCTTCTCTTGTTGGGTGTCTATGGGATGGGATTTGCTGGGGCCATGGCCCATACAGGAAGCATAATGAGTTTGACCTTCTGTGCTGACAACCTTGTCAATCATTTCATGTGTGACATTCTTCCACTCCTTGAGCTCTCCTGCAATAGCACCTATGTGAATGAGTTGGTGGTCTTTATTGTTGTGGCCATTGACATTGGAATGCCCATTGTCACCATCTTCATTTCTTATGCCCTCATCCTCTCTAGCATCCTTCACATTCGTTCCACAGATGGCAGATCCAAAGCCTTCAGCACCTGCAGCTCCCACATGATTGTGGTTTGTCTTTTCTTTGGTTCTGGGGCTTTTATGTATCTCAAACCACCTTCCATTTTGCCCCTTGATCAAGGGAAAGTGTCCTCTCTGTTTTACACTATTGTGGTGCCCATGTTAAACCCATTAATCTATAGCTTGAGAAATAAGGATGTCAAAATTGCCCTGAGGAAAACCTGGGACAAAAAAATATTTTCTTAAGAAACGAACAGTATTTAAACAAGAAGATACAATGCTATGTTAATCATGTTTTTAATGAGGGATTTAAATTTTAGTGTTTTCCCCCTCTCTTTTACTGAAACAGAATTTTAAATCTTTGAGTGAGTGCTTAGTGCAGATCTAGTCTGTCTTATGCTTGCTCCATTTCAACTATTCCAAGATTTCTTTATGTAAATTTCTGCCATCATATGTAACTTAATCTTGAATGAGCCTTATAAATAATTTATTATAGTCTCTTTGCTTAACAGATATTAGAGACTCAGAAATACATTATTACTCATGGACACAAAATTACCTGGTCTCACAACTGGAACAACTCCTTGCTTTGTTCCTGCCCATGCAGGTTTCCCTTTAAAAGTGTAATACATTACAGTCTGATTCTATTCACAATATAACTTCTCAATAAGTAATTTTTTAATGTTATATATTTTTGAGGGCAAAAGATGAAAAATTTTGTTTTTCTTGGCCAAACAATGAACGGAATGTATTAAAATTGTGTTATGTGGTTGGCATTAAGATTGAGGTTGCACCTGGGCTGGGTGGCATATCCATAGGATCCCAGCAATTTGCATGCTGAGGAGGATAATGAGTTCAAAGCCAGCCTTAGTAATTTAGCAAGTCTTTAAGAAACTCAGCAAGACTCTTTCTCAAAATAAAAAAATAAAAGGGCTGGGATGTGACTCAGTGGTTAAGTGCACTTGGGTTCAGTCCCTGCTACAAAAAAAAAAAAAAAAT
>NW_026000243.1:1477066-1542489 GCF_001458135.2 Marmota marmota marmota | reverse complement strand
CAGAACTTAAAGCTGACTCTAGCATAACAGCCATGTGACTTCAGAGCACAGATGTGACCTGTGGTGGTTTCAGTTTTATTCCTCACCAAGCAGGGCAGCTCTAAGAATTTCTCACACACCTACAGGCTTCACTTACAGAATGACCCTAGGGATAAAGGACAAAATAGAATACTGTGAAGCAAGTGCCTGGACCAGGGCAGGATCAGCTCAGGCCTTCAGAGAAAACCAGAGAGCTGCCTGAGTGCTCCTCAATGTCTGATTTCCTATGCTGCAAATTGTCATCATCCTTGTTAGCAGCCCTTTCCCCAGACCACACTCTGCCAAAAAAGTAGTCTTGACCACGTATGGGTATTCACCAAGTGCCAAGCATCAGACCTCTAACTTTACATCAGTGGTAGTTACCTCTATTTTGGTAGTTACCTCCAAGGTTAGACCGTAACACCCCTAACCAGAACCTTACACAGATAATGAATGAATAGACATCAGGGGCTGGGAGTCTAACTCTGCCGGTCACACTCCCAAGTCTATGCTCCCCTCTCTTACGACATAGCCACAGAATATATCTAAAACATCAACCTGCAACTCCTGCTCTCTGATCATACCTTGTTACCTGTGTCTGTCCCACCAAACCTTTTCCTCATCTTCTTCAACTCTCCCACCTCTCACTCCCTACCTTCCTTCACTCCCACTTCATCCACCCTTGATGCTTCTTCCTTCCATACCTGTGGCCAGAGAAAATGCCAGAAAAATCCCTCATGAAACTGTTTCTTTTGACTCTATCCCCATGCAAGAACGCCATCCCTTTGATCACCAGATTACTGGTTAAAATAGTGAAATCCTCTAGACCTAGAATTGTAAGCAATATTATAAGGGTGATGTAAGTGCTGGTTTGAGCTTTTAATAAGTGTGTTAGATTGGCTGGAACCAAGTAGAGCAATAACAGTTGATGGCAGGTAGAACCTGATAAGAACCATGGCTGCTCCCAGCTAGCCTCATAAAAATTAGGTCCTGTGCTTCCCTTCCAGGCTGACTGAAGCACACACTCCCTCTCTCTCTGTGATGTCACTGTTGGGCATTCACTGAAAGACATGCTGCCTCCCCCCACCCACCCCCCATCTTAGAGATGGTGACTCATCAGCCTGGGGATCCCACAGGTGGCTGGAAAAAAATTCTCATTTCCTTTACCTTCCATCAACCTGCACCCACCGCCACAGAGTGAGTATGACGGTAGCATATGCCCTTCAGTAGGGCTCTCCTTCCATAGACAAAAGTTTGCAGAAGGAGTTAAGAAGCAAAATACAGTGGACTCTTGTAATTTAATGTAAAAGCACATGTACACATGCTTTTGTCATTAAGCATGACAAAAGTGTAAAAGAATATGAGATCGACCTGCATATAACAAGTCTTAAAGCTTTGGTCATGAATTACACAGAGCATTACTGGTGAATCACTTCAACGACATTCCCGTCAACATTTCTTCTCTCTTGCCCTCTTGTCCAGTCCTTCTGACCTGCTTTTTCTGACAATCCGCAGCAGCTCTCTTCTCCCCAATTCTGAATGTTCTGACCCTGACAGGGAATTTAAAAAAAAAAAAAAAAAAATCTCAGCAATCAATTAAAATTTCAAACTGAAAACAGACACTTAGACAAAGTCTGGGTTGCTTGATCCAATTATCTTTCCTATGATGGTTTTACCCAGTAAAAACAAATATTAATTTTAGAAAATATTGCATATTAGTGCCAGTTGCCCTTTCCCTTTGCTTAGTGAGGTAATTTATATTTGCTGTAATGTGCAAAGCTAGAGAGATTTCCTGTTTTTATTCTAGGCTAATTCTGATTACAGTGGTCAAGGGGTTGATTTCACAAGCAGACTCCTTCGCACAGATGTGTGGAAACAGATGCTGGGATAGATTTTGAGGCAGCCCTGAGCTTGATCAGAGGAGCAGGAAGAACCTAAGAATAACCATCTATGAGTCCTTGGAGGCAACTCCTTTATCTGCTTATCTGTCCTTCTGATTTTTTTTTCAACTATCCTCCTCCCATGCCCATTTTCTGGGTTGGAACATGGTGGACCACATAGTAAAGAGTTTGATTGGGGTAGCACTGCTTTTTGCCCCAGGTCATCCAAATATTCTGACTCAGGCTTCTGATTGGTCTCTGCTTCCCTTTCCTTTGGGCATCAGAAAGTGTGCACTTAGGACAACTAATATCTTTAGAAGTTTTTCTGAAACAGAAGTGATGTAAGTCTTGAAAGAGAGCCTCTGACTGTCCATTGACATCTTCCTGGAAGGGTTGGAAGGGGAAGTAGCGCTCATATCCATCTTGTGGTTGCAATAGCAGCCATGGGGAGATTGAAGAACCATCCCAGAGAAGTGTCATAAGCTAGCAGCAAAGCCAGGGGAGGAACCCCAATTCTCACATGGTCCCCATTCTCTTTGATAGAGATTGTGGATTTGCTGGGTTTATTTGCTTGTTTATGATTATATGGCAAGGGAAGTGAAGAAAGAAGGAAAAGGAAGTGATGATGACGGAATGCAGACATTGTCAGGAACTTCACATAGATCGTGATGCAGGCAGTATCCTGGAGGTGAGGAGAAAAGTGGTCTCAGAGAAGATAAATGACTTGCCTACAGCAGGGCCTGATTGAGACCTTTACAGGCCACCCATATACAATTCAGAATACTTTAAATTTCCCATATAGCACAAAACTTATATGTTGAAATTAAAGTAGCTTCTCTTTAGAATTTGTTTTAATTATAAAATTTTAGAGATGCTGTTCAAAATTGCCTGCTATTTTGGTGTCCTAAACATATGTAATCTGTCTTTTGGGTAAACCAAGCCAGCCCCCAATTAAGAAATCTACTCAGTGAAGGATTCACACTTGGAGCTATCTTACTTAAAAATCTACGGGAAGAATTGTATAAGGTGTTGAGAATCTCTGTTGCACTACCAATTCAGCAGAGAATTCCTGGCCAACTATCAAGGTCATAAGTAATAGGGGGAGGTTTCAGCTATACATCTGACTTGGTGATGGTGGTGGTGGTGGGGGCTATAGCTATAAGCTTTGCCCTTTGGTTGGAATAAGGGAGGGATGGAAGATCCAGGTTCAGCCCCTGAGGTTGGGTCCCTGTAACGGCATATGAGAGCATTTTCTTTGTGACAAAAAAGAAGCCAGAATGAAGACCATATGATTCATTTAATGAAATTATAAAAGAGGAAAAACTACTTTCAGTGAAACAATCTGTCTTGTATTGTCTTGAAGGTGAAAATTATTGGGATGGAAAAGAAGAAAGTTTCTGGAGTGGTAGAAATGTTAGAGATATATCTATTTTTCAGGACTGTGCAGCTAAGAATTGTAAGTTTTGATGTACATGAATTTCATCTAAAAAAACCCTTTAATCACCATCATTGAGAATAGAGAATTAGTGAGGAATAAATTAGATAAGATCGACAGAATGCTGGCAATTGTTGAAATGGTGGGATGGTGGGGTATTATGTGAATTTATTTTACTCTTGTTTTCATAGTTGGAAATGTTCCATAATCCAATGTTAAAACAAAATTAATTTAAAATGGATCATTGAATGAAACATTAAAGCAAACTTAATACAGTTCTAGAATACATAGAAGAAAACTATATTAATAACTCTGGGCTAGGCAAAGAATTTTAGCACAAAATGCCACTGACCAAAGTATAAATTGGACTTTATAAAAATGTAGAATTCTATTCCTTGAAATGTACTACTAAGAAATTGAAAAGCAGGCCAATTATTGGATGAAAATATTTTTGTTATATATTTAACAAAAGACTTATATCCAGATGCAATAATGAGAAAATATAATAGCTAAATAAGCAATGTATAGTCAACTAAGAAGATATATGAATGTTCAGTAAGAATATGAATATAGTATAAAAATCATTAATAATCATGGAATTATAAATAATGTATCATACTATTATATATACAAAAGAATGGCTAAATTAAAAATGTTCACAATATGAAGTGTTGATGAGCACTTAGAATTCTCATTTATTGCTGTTGAACATATAAAATGGCAATACCATTTTGGAAAACCCTTTGGAAGATTTTTACAAAATTAAAATCACATGTATTGTATGATGTAGAAAATCCACTCTTAGATATTTACCAAAGTGAAATGAAACTATGTATCTACAAAAGACTTATGTATGGATACTCATAGAAGCTTTATTTATTTCAGTTCTAAATTGGAAACAATCCCAATTTCCCTCAACTGGTAAGTGAGTAAACAAATTGTGGTGTATGATTGAATACCACTCAGCAATAAAAAGGAATTAACTACTGGTATACATATGAATTAATTTCAACATTAGTAAATCTCAAAACTTTATGCTCAGTGAAAGGAAAATGACTCAAAAGTATATAAGCTGAATAACATTTTTTATAAAATTTGAAAATAGACAAAATAAGCATAGTGAGAGAAAGCAGGCAGTAATTTTCCAAGATCAAGGGTGGGAATCATTCATTATGTTAGGAATTTTTTGGGTTATGAAAATATCTTATATATTGATTGAGTGGTTGTTACATGGATATATATGTTGTCCAAAATTATTTAACTAAACACATAGATTAGGTTCTTTTTGTTGTATTTCAGTTATACCTCATAAGGTAGATTTAAATGTCCATAGACAACATATAAATATCCAAGGCCAACAAACATAAAATAAATTGCTGAATCACATACAAAAACATGTTAAAAAGATAGTGCACCATGATCAAGTGGGGTTCATCCCTGGGATGCAAGGTTGGTTCAAAAAGGAAATCAATAAATGCAATTGACCACATCAATAAGACAAGAATCACATCTCAATAGATGCAGAAAAAGCATTTGACAAAATTCAGCATCCATTCATGTTCAAAACAGTAGAAAAACCAGGAACATACCTCAACACTGTAAAAGCTGCTAAACCCAAGGCCAACCTCATTCTAAATGATGGAAAACCTCAAAGCATTACCTCTAAAAACTGAAACAAGACAGGGATGCCCTCTTTCACCACTTCTATTCAACATAATCCTCAAAACCCTAGCCAGAGTAATCAGACAAATGAAAGAATTTAAAGGTATACAAATAGGAAAAGAATAGCTCAAACTGTCTTTATTTGCCAATGACATGATTCTATATTTAGAATATCCAAAAAACTACTAGAAAGTTCCTAGAACTCATAAACGAATTCAGCAAAGTATCAGGGCTTAAAATAAATACCAATAAATCAGTTGCATTTCTATACACCAAGGATATATTACCAGAAAGCGAAATCAGGAAAACTATTCCTTTTATAGTAGCCTCAAAAAAATATTTGGGCATCAACCTAACAAAAGAGATAAAAGACATCTATAATGGAAACTACAGAATGTTAAAGAAAGAAATTAAAGAAGACATTAGAAAATGAAAAGATCTCCCATGTTCCTGGATAGGCAGAATCAATATTATCAAAATGGCCATACTACCAAAAGTGCTATACAGATTTAATGCAATTCCTATTAAGATCCCAAAGAAATTCTTTACAGAAATAGAAAAAGCCAACATGAAATTCATTTGGAAAAATAAGAGACCCAGAATAGCTAAAGCAATCCTAGAGTGAAAAGTGATGTGGGAGGCATTACAATACCAGAACTTAAATTATACTACAGAGCTATAGTAACAAAAACAGCATGGTATTGGAACCAAAACTGACATGAAGCCCAGAGGAACAGAATAGAAAACACAGAGACATATCCACATAAATACAGTTATCCTAGACAAAGTTGCCATAAATGTACACTGGAGAAAAGATAGCATCTTCTCAACAAATGGTGCTGGGAAAACTGGAAATCAGAAAGTAATAGAATGAAATTGAACCCATATATCTCACCCTGCATGAAACTCTACTCTAAGTGGACTAAAGACCTAGACATTAGACCGGAGACCTCACACTTACTAGAAGAAAAAGTAGGCCCAACTCTCCAACATGTCAGCTTGAGAACCAAATTCCTCAATAAGACACCTAAACCCCAATAAGTAAAATCAAGAATCAATAAATGGGATGGTATCAAACCAAAAAGATTCTTTACAACAAAGGAAACGATTAAGAACATGTACAAAGATCCTACAGACTGGGAGATAATCTTCATTACCAGTACCTCAAATAAGGCATTAATTTCCAGGATACACAAAGAACTCAAAAAATTCAACACCAGAAAAATAAATAACCCAATCAATAAATGGGCAAAGGGATTGAAGAAACACTTAACAGAAGAAAAAAATATAAATTGTCAAAAAATATATGAAAGAATGTTCACATCTCTACCAATTAGAGAAATGCAAAATAAAACTACACTGAGATTTCATCACACTCATCAGATTGACAGTTATAAAGAATACAAATAACAATTAATGTTGGCGAGGATGTGGGGAGAAAGGTACTCTCATACATTGTTGGTGGGACTGCAAATTGGTGCAACCACTCTGTAAAGCAGTATGGAGAGAAGCATAGAGACCTGTTATCCCATTCCTTGGTCTATACCCAAAGGACTTAAAACCAGCCTATTTCAGTGATGCAGCCACATCAATGTTTATAGCAGCTCAACTCATATAATATCCAAGCTATGAAAACAACCTAGGTGTCCTTCAATGGATGAATGGATAAAGAACGTGGTATATATACATAATGGAATATTACTCAGCCATAAAAAAGAATGAAATTATGGCATATGCCAGTAAATAGATAGAACTGGAATATATGCTAAGTGAAATAAATCAATTCCAAAAAACCAAAGGATGAATGGTTTCTCTGATTTGTGGATTCTAACCCAGAAAAAGGGAGGTTGGGGATGGGACTAATAGAAATCCATTGGACTAGACAAAGGGAAATGAAGGGAAGAGAGGAGGGAGGGGAATAGAAAAGACAGAATCAATTGGACATTACTTTCCTAGCCCTGGGGGCTGGGGATATAGCTCAGTTGGTAGAGTGCTTGCCTTGCATGCACAAGGCCCTGGTTTGAATCCCCAGCACCACCAAAAAAAAAAAAAAAAAAAAAAAAAAAAAAAAAAAAAAAANAGCTACTAAGTTGCCCAAGATTTGTATCTATTTGTTTAACAGAAGAGTCTAATAATATAGTAGGTTCAACAAATCATTCCACCTTTTTCATATTTAATTGTGTTTTTGGGCAGATTGAAATGACATTATCTTAGTGATGTCAAAATCAGTGTCATTTTTTCCAATCCCATTAAATTTTTTTTGTTGTTGTTGTAGATGGATAAGAATGCTTTTATTTTATTTTCTTCTTCTTTTTTTTTATGTGGTGCTGAGGATTGAACCCAGTGCCCCACTCATGCCAGGCAAGCATTCTACCAATCCCATTTTTATAGAGAAAAACAAAATAAAAAATGTCTTGCTGTGTGCTGGTTGTCCATCCTTGTGACTGATGATTTTTTCCTTTAATTACCTCCTATCTTTCCTGTCATCCAAAGTGACCTCCCAGCTAGTGACAGCCTATTTCCTGCAGATCTTAACCAGCACCTACAGCTCATTGTCATTATTAGTCTCCTGTTCACATAACATTTATGACATGTCAATTTACATACTGGTTCTACTAATGCCACGGAGTGGGAATTAATAAGAACTGCATTTTGCTGGGCATGGTGGCACATGCCTGTAAACCCAGCAGCTCAAGAAGCTGAGGCAGGAGGATTGCAGGTTTGAAGCAAGCCTCAGCAATTAATCAAGGCTGTAAACAATCTAGTGAGACCCTGTCTTAATATGAAAAATAAAAAGGGTTGGGATTGTGGCTCAGTGATTAAGCACCCTTGGGTTCAATCTCCAGTACCAAAAAAACAAAAACAAAAAACCTTGCATTTTGCATAGTTATGACATGAGACTACTTGAGTTTGCACATAAGGAAATTGCTACATATTAATATCTTAATTTCAGAAGGAATTTAACAGTGTCTTTTATTATGTTTCAATACTCATGACCTGCTAAACAAATGTTTTCTGATTGGTATAACATAGGTTTGCAACTGCTTGAAAGGTTTTCCCTGGTTAAAAAAAAAAAATGAATTGGAATTAAATTTGGAGGAGGTCTTGAGCAGTGAGCTGCTGGGTGTTACTCCCAATTCTCTGAAAGTGATGAAAGTTGTGTCAAGCTGAGACAGCTTTGTAAGAGAAGACAGCTGAGAAAAGATAACAATTTTTTAAAGGGGTGTCTTTCTGATGGAGGGTTAGTGAAATGTAGTAGACCAGTATTTCCCTACTATTCTTCAAACAACATATATATTCAAATAAATAATCATAAATACCTAAAACTGTACAAAATTGACTTACCTGATACTTGTGAAGACTCAAAAGTTTCCATGCATTAATTGGAATCAATGATGAGAAATGCTTGCCATAAAAAAGAAACCAAACAAATGAAATCTTGTGCTTGCCATATCTTAAAGAGCACACTGAAAAAATAGAACTATAGCTCATAATTTGACACATTCACAAGAACTACATAAAAATTTTTGTGAGAACGTGGTTGTTATTTTCCAATATCTGAAAAGATATCACAGGAAAAAGGGACACTTGCTCTTGATTTTGTTCTTCCGAGAAAAAATCAGGAGGAATGGTGGAAGTTAATGGTAAGTTGATTATGATTCTATGTAAGAAAAATTTACATTTTGACTTAGATCTTTTGTAGGAAAGAATGTTCTCTTGGAAAGTAGTGATTTTCTTCACATAAGGAAAATTTAACCAGAGACTGAACAAATATCTTGGATTAATTTAGATTAACATATCTTAATTGCATACCCTACCTACCAATCACTACCCTCACAAGGTATTTTGCAAGACTCTCCGTCAGAGATGGCTTGCAGAGACATTATATAGTGTATCGCCTCTTGAATATTTAGTATATTAGAAACTGAAAATTCCACAGTAAAGAGATCTATTTAACTTTGTGTAACCCAATGTTTAAACCTCTCAAGTTTTCCACATATCATGGAATAAGTATGCTTCAGGACACGGTTTGGGAAGTACATTAATAGGAAGTGGACCAGATGGCTCTGATTCCATGAAACCATTCTCTCCATGTGTCCAAATGCATTTCTGTAAATACCCACACACATGCACATATGGGTGTCTGTGTGTCTGTGCAGCACAGAGTATCAAGGCTTGTTTATGTATAGCTGACCACTTTGAAAGATTTTCCTAAAGGAATTATAAATTGATAGCATGATGAATAAATAATCCGTTAAGAACTATGCCTGCCTCAAAAACACTACAGTTTTTACTTTCCCTCAGAGAGGTCATGAAAGCCAACTGTGTTCACCACACATCAACAACCACTCATCAACAGGAGAGTGAGGCTGTAGCCTATGACTATTTTCTCCTTTCTGTGGCCCCTCCCTTAACATTTAGGCAAACGGCCAATTTCTTGAAAGTGGTATAGGAGGGCAGAAGGGGATGTGAGTGAACATAGGGTAATGGTTGAACCACATCTTAAACATCTGGTTTTATTTATGTATAAGCACCATGCAGAGAACTTAATTAATGTGACTGAAAATAACCATGTGTCCATTGAGACATTAGGTAGTGCCTCATGTGTTTATTTCTCTTCCCTAAGCACTTCCTAGGCCTGCTCTCCTTAGCTTACCTTCAAGATTTCAGGAGTCCTGAAAGCACAGTTTCTCTTCCTCTTTTCCGACTTTCTATTTTTCTTTTCCTGTAGTTTTCTATCTAGTAATTTACTAGATTCTGTGTAAGAAATCTAGTAAACTAGTATTTCTATCTAGAAAACTACTACTTTGGCAAGGGTTGAGGACTGAGTCATGGACATGCCCTTACTCACGTCTTCTGTAATGTGAAGCCAAAATCTGAGGCAAATTCCCACACAGCTGTGACAGGAGGCCATTTTTGTTCTTGAAATGCCACCTACACACATTTGCACCCATCTGCAGAGCCGTATTTTCCTGTTCCTCTGGAAGATTCTAAGACTGGAAGTCGTGTAGATAGACAGCAAACAGAATGCCTTTCCAGTCTTCTATACAACTTTTTAAGCTTCTGAATGTGATACTGACCCAGAATCCACTGCTTTCAGGATCTGTTTCAGCTGTGTCCCTCTACTCTTAGCAGACATTAGAAGTCTTCAGTTCTGATAACCTCCTCCAGTTAGCCAAAGAGATGGGAAGTAATGGTATTGAAATAGAGAGGAGTTGATAAGTGTAATTTTTATGGCCAACAGTTTCAAACTGAAATTTAAACTTTCTCTGATTTTTGTTCTTTTGGATTTGTTTTTAAAGTACTTGGCTATTATTGTCATAGTCTATCAGTTATCTCCAGGCAAAAAGGACCTCTAATAAAAAAATGAGCAATCTCTATTGTAATTGTTTTCAAACCATTTTTATTAAGTCAGCAGAAGCCATGTTAAAAATGAAATCAAATTCTCTCTCACTCTGTCTCTTTCTCTCTATCTCTCTCTTTAATTGATCCCAGGGTATTCTACCACTGAACTACATCCCCAGTCCTTTTTTATTTTTTATTTTTATACTGAGTCTCTCTAAGTTTTGTAGGCTGGCCTTGATCCTGCCGTCCTCCTGTCTCAGCTTCCTGTCACTGAGATTGCAGATGTGCACCACCATGCCCAGTTCCAGAAATGAAATTTCTTGAATTATTAAGATTTAGAAAAAATGAAAATAAGAATAAATGCATACTCTGGCACTGCTCAAAGTTCATGTATTCTGGATCCTACTGTCTTTGGAGTACCCCTCCAGGAACTCAATGTGACAACCACTGCTTTAGAACATGGGAAACCAGAAGAAGACCTTTGTGTATTAAGAAGGATAAAATCTTCCTCCTCACAAAACCACAGAATCTTACACCCTGTCTGTCTCCAGTCCAATGCAGTAGATACTTTCATTTGCCAGCATGATATGGACACATGAGTAAGAATAGAAGGTATATTCTGCCATTTTATTTTTTAGCCACCTGTTTCCAATTGTCCCAGATGTGAAAAATACATAAAAACTTACATAAATATTAAATATATAACAAAAGAATATAATTATATAGCAATATAATAATTTAAATATAATAATATTGATTAATATGATAAAATACAAGCTCTGGTTTATGTTTTCCAACCTATTTTAAAGCATCTGTGTCATTTTTTAAAAAAATATTTGCAGAACTGAAAACTAGAGAATTAATGGGTATAATTCTTTTCCTATCAAATTTCAGATAATTTCATTTTTGCTCACTAATTATTGGGTATATACTGTGAGAAAAATGTTTATGAGACTTAAAGATGAATAAAGCAGAATCCTGCTCAAGAAAATATAGATCAATCATCTAACTTACAAAAACAGACTGAAGAGTAGCATTGCGTGACAGGATTGACCGATTAGAGGGATCTGGCAAAAATTGATGGAATCGGTGTGTTTTAGTTAGATTTTTTTTTTTTTTTTGCTACTCTGACTAAAAGACCCAACCATAACAATTGTAGAGGAGGAAAAATATATTTGAGGACTCATGGTTTCACATGTCTCAGTCTATAGACAGCAGGCTCCATTCCTTGGGGCTCGAGGTGAGGCTGAACATCATGGCAGATGAGGAGTATGGTGGAAGGAAGCAGCTCACATGATGATCAGTGAGGAAAGAGAGAGAGAGAGAGAGAGAGAGAGAGAGAGAGAGAGAGATCTCCGCTTGCCAGATACAAATATATACCCCAGAGGCATGCCCCACCACCTGTGGCCACACCCCATTTGCCTCCAGCTAACACTCAGTTAATCCCATCATGGGATTTATTAACTGATCAAGTTAAGGCTCTCATAATCCAATCATTTGTCCTCCAAACCTTCTTGCATGAACTTTTGGGGGACACATCACATCCAAACCACTATGCAGTGATAATTGAGTTCTTCCACGAAACATGGGCCTATCTCTATTGTGTCAAAGGAGATGGGTAGAGAATAGAGTGTAATGCTGAAGAAAACACATCAGAAGGAAATGTGGATGTCTAGGGCTTGATAGAGGACAATGAGTAAGCTGATGTCACTCTTTAACTGCAGAGAAACAAAGCAGTTACTTGAAGGTAAGTATAGTCAGATATAAGCTCTTGAAGGTTTCAGGCAGAAACACTTCCACAGAGGTGGTGGGTATATGGAACCAGAGTATATTGATAAGCAAGAAACATGAATGGGATGTGGCCATGCCATTAAGGTGATGGAAACAAAAGTTGTATCCATGCTAAAGGAGTCTGGGAACTGAAGCATAGATGCAACTGGAATGAGGATGATTGATGGACTTTGAGCTGGTGAAACTGCAGCTTCAGAAGATTGAAGACTCTGTAGGAAACAGGGGGACAGGCTTATCCTGTCAGTTCAGTGGTTCAGAACATGGCTGGATAATGTGATTGGCACATAAACAATCAGCTACAAAGATTTTTAACATCAAACAGTAACACATATTTTTTTAAATGAAATATATTCTTCTTGATTATTCTCTTTTCAAAAAAAAATGTGAATAGTTTTTACTTTTCTAAGAGCATACACATTCATTGCAAAAGAAAACAGCATAGAGATAAGCAAAAACCAGAAAATGACAATCATTGCATACTCTCAGTGCTCAAGATAATCATTGAGAACACTATGAGGTTAGTTATCTTTCTAGTCTTTTCTCCCTGTTTATAAATATTTGTTTCAAAATTTGACTAATACCTTTTGTAACCTATATTTTCATCTTCTAATATGTCATAAAGCTTTTTTCAATATTGTCTAATCTTTTTCTGCCACACCGATTAGAATAACAATAGGATTTCATGATTTAAATTGCCATGAATTTCTTTAATTCACATTAATGCTGAGCATTTGGTTAATTTAATCCTCTTTTTGTCCGGAAACACTGTTTACTAAGGAAAATCCCTTTACAGCATTTTTTTTGTATTCAAAATTAATTATTCCTTGAGGATACATTCTTATTTGTGATGTTATGGTGCTCAAGCATTGATTTTATAATATTGCTGCTCATTATGACAAGCTATCCTGTCAGTAGACTTCAGAATGACAGTGACTCACACATACAAGATGGGAGAACTCCCAAGTTCTGATTCTGACTTCATCATCATCTACCATGAGTTCATTTGGCCAGAACAAAGGAATTTGGCAGTATTATGCCAGAGTAGACTGTGCTTTCTTTTTACATCTTCCACATAACTAAATCCATATTACCACAGAAATGAAGGGACTGTGTTGGTCTTTACCATTTCGTTGTTTGGTGCATGTTATCATAAGACATTATTTACAGATATGTGTCACATCTTGTATCAGTTTTTTAACTAGATAAATAGAACCAGGTATATAATAAGAGATTTATTACAAGGAGATGGACTACATGATTTTGTGGCTACCTTGGCAAGTCTGAGAAGGCCACCAAAAGGGCAATTGAACTCATGTTCATAAACTGAAGCAGCTTGCTATAGAAGGATTTGCGTTTTCCTGAGGGAAGTAAAAATCCTCTTAAGGCCTTTCCTTTTTGCTTTTAAAACCTTCCAAATGATGGAACCATCCCTCCCAAATTGTCTCCTTTACTGAAAGTCAACTGATAGGGATTTTAGTCACAGCTACAAAATACCTTCACAGCTATATATACCTCAATTAGTGTTTGGGGACTGTATTCTAGCTAACTTGACATGTAAAACTGCCTATGACACCTCCCCACCTCTGTAGTTAATTTTTCTCTTTCTTTTTTTTCCCTCTTTCTCCCATAATTAAAACTATGAAGGGGTTTTTAAAGGGTAAGGGCAGGAATACAATCCAATAAGCAGGAATGTGGGAAGAAGAAAATCTGCATTATTTTTAGCTATCTTTTCTTATAACTTCAGCTCTACTTTTTCCTTGCTGAGGGAAAAGCATGTTTAGAGATCATAGCTGTCAGGAGGCCCACATATAAGTGTGGAGCCTAATGGCCTCAGTATTCTCATCTCTGAGAAGTAAATCTAGGATCCTCCCTTTCATTGTCTTGCATTGCCTTAGAAAATCTGGACTCTACTTGCTACCGGGCCTTCCTTCATTTTACTAGGTCCCATAAAATCTAGCTTTTTTTTTTTTTCCCCCAACCTCAAAGGTACCGGAAACCTTTGTACTTACTTTTCTCATTTCCTTGTATACCTTCCTCCAGGTCTTCTCTCTCCAGTCAGAGCTTTAGAATTCTGAGCCCAAGTGTAACCTCCTGGAGAGATCCTGCTGTGCAAATTCAAAGGAGTCTCCTTCCCCAGTTATTCTATCCCACTGTCCTATTTTCATATGTATGGTGAAAAGTTCAATCTCTAATAATCTTAGTGATTTGGCAGTTCTGTCTATCATTGCATATATCACTTCACCAACACCTTTGAGAGCAGAGACTCTGTTCTCCAATAAATCATGTGACTAGAGCCTTCCCTGATGCCGAGTAAGAGTCTACACCATTTTTTGCACCAATGGATGCATCCCAAATCACTTTCCAGGTACAATCAATCACTTCTTTCCATAAAATGTTTTTGTTTATTCCTTCTAACATTATATTTTTCTGGCTATGCATATTTTATTATAAGCCACCTTACAATATTATTTTTTGGAGATTGTCAGTTTATACTCTATAGACAAATGTGTGCGTTTGCAGAGTTAATCAAGTGTGCCTGGTGAGGTGTTCCCTGGTGAGGGAAAAGCATGTTTAGAGATCATAGCTGTCAGGAGGCCCACATGTAAGTGTGGAGCCTTGAACTCATGTTCCATGCATGAGTGGAATATAATATACATTTTAGGATTCTTTTCTTTAAATGTCTTGTAATTCGTATTGAGACCACAAGAGAGGCAAATGCCAGAACTGGATTCTATGTGCAGTATGCTCTAGGAAGGGGTGTGGCAGCTGTTAGGGAATTAAAAGCAGAGGGAATGTGTCTTGGCTGGAAGTTTCTGTATCATTCCACCACGCTGATTTCTCTGTACTGTAAAATTTCTCCCATTTGGCATCTGGTTCAGCCAAAACTAATGTCATATGGTGGGATTATGAAGTGTGGCAAGAAGGCAGCAAGCATCTGTGAGTAACTTCTACTTCTAACAAGTGCTGAAAAAGTGTTGGATGATGATTTTCAAAATATCCTGGGAATGGAGTTGGCACCTATTGACTCCCTTGTTAGTGAATTTGTTTTGTTTTTATTAAAAGAAAAAAAAAGTATTTGACCTTGCATATATTTTAATAGATGTACAGTATGTAAACAAAAAAAAATAAAAGGCAATAATTTTGTTTTTATATCATATTTATTTATAGTGTCTATTTATCTAGGAAGTCAGGAGAGCAATATATTTCTATTATTTATTTTGTTTTGATTCCTATCTGGAATTCAGCCAAAAAACATTCCAAAACTCTTATTTCAGTTAAAAAAAAAAAAAGACTGGTTTTAAAACAGATTTGATTTGCCAGAATTTACTTTATTTTTTATTTCTTTTTTTAAAGAGAGAGTGAGAGAGGGAGAGAGAGGGAGAGAGGGAGAGAGAGAGAGAGAATTTTTTAATATTTATTTTTTAGTTTTCGGTGGACACAACATCTTTGTTTGTATGTGGTGCTGAGGATCGAACTCGGGCCGCACGCATGCCAGGCGAGCCCGCTACCGCTTGAGCCACATCCCCAGCCCCTTGAGTTCTTTATATATCCTGGAGATTAGTGCTTTATCTGAGGTGCATGAAGTAAACATTTTCTCCTATTTTGTAGGCTCTCTCTTCAAGTTATTGATTGTTCCCTTCACTGTGAAGAAGCTTTTTAGTTTGAATCCATCGCACTTATTGAGTCTCGGTTATACTTCTTACATTTTTGGAGTTTTGTTAAGGAAGTCAGTTCCTAAGCCAACATGGTGAAGATTTGGACCTACTTTTTCTTCTATTAGGTGCAGGATCTCTGTACTAGTGCCGAAGTTTTTGATTCATTTGAGCTGAGTTTTGTGCAGGGTGAAAGATAGAGATTTAATTTCATTTTGCTACATATGGATTTCCAGTTTTCCAAGCACCACTTGTTGAAGAGGCTATCATTTCCCAAATGAATGTTTTTGATGCCTTTGTCTAGAATGAAACAACTGTATTTATGTGGGTTTATCTCTGTGTCTTCTGTTCTGTACTATTGGTCTCTCTTGGCACCAATACCATGCTAGTTTTGTTACTATGGCTCTGTAGTATAATATAAGTTTGACATAGTGATGCCTCCTGCTTCACTCTTCTTGCTAAGGATTGCTTTGGCTATTCTGGGTTTCTTATTTTTCAAAATGAATTTCATAATTCTACAGAGAATTTTATTGAGATTTTAATAGGAATTGAATTAAATCTGTGTACCATTTTGGGGTAGTATGGTCACTTTAACAATGTTAATTCTGCCAATCCAAGAGAAGGAGAGATCTTTTCATCTTCTAAGGTTTTCCTCAATTTCTTTCTTTTGTGTTCTATAATTTTCATTGTAGAGGTCTTTTACCTCTTTTGTTAGACTGATTCCTAAGCATTTTATTTTATTTTTTTGAGGTTATTGTAAATGTGGTGGTTTTCATAATTTCTCTTTCAATGAATTCATCACAGGTGAATAGGAACATGATTGGTTTATGGGTATTTTATATCCTGCTACTCTCCTGAATTCATTTATTAGTTCTAGAAGTTTTCTGGTGGAATTTTTTGACTTTCTAAGTATAGAATCATGTTGTCAGCAAATAGTGATAGTTTGGGTTCTTCTTTTCTTATTAGTATTCCTTTAATTTTTTCTTCTAATTGCTCTGGCTAGAGTTTAAGGACTATGCTGAAGAAAAGTGGTGAAAGAGGACATCCTTGTCTTTTTCCAGTTTTTAGAGGGAATGCTTTCAATATTTATCCATTTAGAATAATGTTGGCCTTGGGTTTAACCTATATAGCTTTACAATGTTGAGGAATGTTCCTACTCTTCCCAGGTTTTTTTTTTTGTTTTGTTTTTTAGATTTTTTGAGCATGAATGCACACTGAATTTTGTCAAATGCTTTTTCTTCATCTATTGAGATGATCATATGATTCTTGCCTTTAGGTCTATTGATGTGATGAATTGTGTTTATTGATTTCTCTATTTTGCAACCTTGCATCCCTGGGATGAAGCCCACTTGATTGCGGGGCACTGTCTTTTTAATATGTTTTATCACGTGATTTGCCAGTATTTTTATTGAGGATTTTTGTATCTATGTTCATCAGGGATATTGGTCTGAAGTTTTCTTTCTTTGATGTGTCTTTGTCTGGTTTTGGTATTAGGGTGATACTAGCTTCATAGAAAGAATTTGGAAGGATTCCCTCCTTTTCCACTTCATGGAATAATTTGAGGAGTATTGTTATTTTTTCTTTGGTGAGCTTGTAGAACTCAGCTGAGAATTCATCTGGTCCTGGGCTTTTCTTTGTTGTTAGGCTTTGGATTGTGCCTTATATTTCATGGCTTGAAATTGATCTTTTAAATATTTTATGTCCTCCTGATTCAATTTGGGTAGAAAATGAGTCTGTAGAAATTTGTTGCTGTCTTCAAGATTTTCTATTTCATTAGAGTGTAGATTTTCAAAATAGTTTCTGATTATCATCTATATTTCTGAGTGTCTGTCATAATATTTCCTTTTTCATTATGAATTTTAGTAATTTGAGATTTCTTTGTCTTTCTGTTAGCATGGCCAAGGTTTTATCAATTTTAATCATTTTTTAAAGAACAACTTTTTATTTTGTAATTTTTTTGCATTGTTTGTTTTGTTTCAATTTCATTGATTTCAGTTCTGATTTTAATAATTCCTGTTCTTCTTTTTATTGTGCTTTGAGATGTAATTTTAGGTCATTTATTCATTAATTTTCTGTTCTTTTAATGAATGAGCTCACTTCAATAAACTTTCATCTTTGCACTGCCTTCATAGTGTCTAAGAGATTTTGATATTTTCTAACAGTGTTCTCATTTACTTCTAAGTATTTCTTTAATTTCATTCCTGATTGTTTTCTGCTATCCATTGGTCAGTAGTGTATTATTTAGTTTCCAGGTGTTAGAGTAGCATATATTTTTTATTTTATCATTGATTTCTAATTTCATTCCATTATGATCTGATAGAATGCAGGGTAGTATCTCTATTCTTTAATATTTTCTAAAAGTTTTTTTTATGGCATAAGATATGGCCTATTTTAGAGAAAGCCCCTTGTGCAGCTGAGAAGAAGGTGTATTCACTCATTGATGGATGAAATATTCTATATATTTCCATTAAGTCCAAATTTTTGATTGTATTATTTAGTTCCACAGTTTCTTTGTTTAGTTTTCTTTTGCAAGATCTATCCAGTAGTGAGAGAGTTGTATTAATGTTACCCAGTATTCGATTCTTGAAAGAGGTTTGTTTGACGTACATAGATGCTCCATTGTTTTGGCCACAAATATTTACAATTGTTATGTCTTGCTGATGTGTAATTCGCTTAAGCGGTATGAAATGTCCAACTTTATCCCTTCTGATTATGAAGATAGAAACCCCTGGTTGTTTTCAGTTAATGTGATTTATGTTTTTTTCTAACCTTTCACCTTTAGACTGTGGATATCTTTACCAATCAGGTGAGTCTCCTGGAGACAGCATATTGTTGGGTATTGCTTTTTAATCCAGTCTGCTAGTCTATGTTTTTTGATTGATAAGTTTAGGCTATTAACATTCAAGGTTATTATGAGATATGATTTGTATTCCTGGCCATTTGGCTTACTTCTGGTTTTTAATTTGACTCAGTTTCTTCTTTAATTGACTATTCTTTTAGTGTATTCCTCCCTTTGCTGATTTTCACTTTTTCATTTCCTCTTCATGGAATATTTTGTTGAGAATGTTTTGTAGTGCAGGCCTTCTAGTTGTGAATTCTTTTAACTTTTGGTTTTCATGGAAGGTTTTTTTTCATCTTCAAATCTGAAGCTTAATTTTGCTGGGTTCAAAATTCTTGGTTGGTTTCTATTTTCTTCCAGAGCTTTGAATATGTTGTTCCAGAACCTTCTGTCTTTGAAGGACTTGGTTGAGAAATCAGCTGAGATTTAAATTAATTTCTCCCTATACATAATTTGATTTTTTTTCCCTCATGGACTTTTAAATTCTACCCTTATTCTGTATGCTAAGCATTTTCATTGTAATGTGACTTTGTGTGGATCTGTTGTAATTTTGTACGTTTGGGGTCTTGTAAGACTCTTATATTTTATTTTCCATTTTAGTCTTTAGGTTTGCAAAACTTTCTGATATTATTTCATTGAAAAGATTGTGAATTGCTTTGGTTTGTATTTCCCTGTTTTTATATATCCTGATTAATCTTAAATTTAGTCTTTTCATGTTACTCCATAATTCTTGGATGTTCTGTTCATGGTTTCTTACCATCTTCTCTGGTCAGTCAAATTTATTTTCAAGATTATATATTTTTTCTTTATTGCCTGCGGTTTTGTCTTCCAAGTGATCTAGTCTGTTAGGGATATGTTCCATTGTATTTTTTGTTTTGTTTATTGATTCTTTAATTTGAGAATTTTGCTTGATTTCTTTTCATAATCTCTATCTCTTTATTGAAGTGATCTTTCAACTTTTGAAATTTATCTCTGATTTCACTCCTTACATCATCATTTATGTTGTGGATCAATTTAACTATGTACATTCTAAATGCTTTCTCTGACATTTATTCTACTGTATTGTCAATGGATTCTATTTTTGTAGCACCTTGTTGTGTCTGGGGTGTTTTCCCCCCTTGTCTTTCCGTGTTGCTAGTCTTCACATTGAGCATTGTGAATCTGAGGCAATACAGTTTCTTCCTGTAGCCTTATAGTGTCCCTGAAGGCTTCCATTTTCTTGCCTTTAAGGGGGAGACCAATATTAATAGCATCCAAGCCTAACAATATACTATCTTAATCCAAATATCTTCTATTAAGATGGCTACAGTTTTGTCTCAATAAAAAAATGGTGTATTAAATTATTGTCTAAAATAAATACAGTAAATTTGTAAAAGTGTTTACAACTTCAAATGGTAGACAAGAAGAGAACAGAAGTGGTGTAGGATATGATGTTTATGAGGGAGGAGGAGAGAAGATAAAGGTCAAAAATCATAGGAAAAGTGAATGAGGAATTAGTAAAGGTTAGTTGTTACCAGGAGAAAAGAGAAAGAGAATCCAGGAAGCACGTTAAACGAGAGAAAAATTGTACATAAAGTAAAAACTATAAGATAAGAATAAAAGTAAAAATGAAAGAATACACAACAAAACCATACATATTGTTCAGACATACTAGCCCTCAGTAAACTGATGCATGAAGAATACTTGGTGTCAAAAATTGTAGATTATGTGTGTGTGTGTTTGTGTGTGTGTGTGTGTGTGTGTGTGTGTGTGTGAGAGAGAGAGAGAGAGAGACAGAGAGAGAGAGAGAGAGGGAGAGAGAGAGAGAGAGAGAGGATCTCAATGAAAAATTGAACAAGTTTGTTCCATTGGAGTTCAAAAGTTTCTCAGTATATCTTCTCAGTCCATAGGTGGTGTTGTCTGGAGTTTGATACTATCTCTATCCTCAGGATATTTGTAGTTGCTGTGGTGATAGGGTTAGTCGGGGAGGCTGAACTCCTGATGATGGAATGTAGGCTTAGGAATCCTCTTCACTGGCAGCCTATTGGTCTGGAGATTTTAAGTCAGCACACAGCAATTACTGGTTCACATAGAAAAATTGAACCCCAGGAATCCCTTTTGGGTTCCACTCTGTGGTGTATTAGCTCATTCTTAGCCCAGTACTTCACCTATGGAGTCCACACTTCCTGTTCTCTGATAAAGTTTCTGAACTCGTTCTCTCTAACTCTTGGCCTTTTAAATTCCTGGTCAGTAATTTCTCTCCCAGCAGGTGCTGCAATTAGCTGAAATGGAGGAGGAAGGGAAAGCCAGGTGGGTTTCTGTGGTCAGTATTCCACTATGTAAACCTCTCTCTATGCTTGATTTTCTGCTGATCACTTAGGCACACTCTGTGTCACTCAGAGTCGGTTTGCTGAGTTCCTTTTTCAGGCCAGACTCAGGTCTGCCAGTGACCTGCTCCCCACCTGCTGACCCCCAAGCTGCAGTTGCTAAATGGTTCCTTCTTCTGTCCTCTGTACACACCGCCAAGAGAGATAGCTGTTTCCCTTCCATACACAGATACTATGCAGCACAGTTTATTGTTTTTTTGAACAATGTATTTGATCTCTAAGTTCTCTGTACCCTGACATGCTTCAGTTTTCCCAAGAATAGGGGTTCCTTTAACTCCTTTATTGCTTTACTGCATTTAGATAGTGACTGTTCTGGTTTGCACCTCCTGCTGCTGTTGTGGTTGAGGAGCTGGGGATCTTTCCTCCTTATTTTATTGTACAAGATCTCCCGAGTCTCTGATCTGTTTTGAGTATCCACTATTAGATTCTAGTAAAGTCCCCCCTAATTCTTGATCATTCACCCACTTTGTTGAAGCTGCCTGTCTGCTTTTCTTTGTTCATGGTATGGATCCACCTGGGAAATTCATCCCTCAATTCTGCCATCTTCCTCTCCCTCCTATCCAGATGTACCTTAAGTTTGTCCTTTTCATGTTATCCTGTATCTCCTGAAAGTTCTGTACATGGTTTTTAAACATGTTTTCTTTATAGTCAATGTTATTTTCGAGACTGTATACTTTGTCTTTGAGGCCTAAAAATCCACCTTTCAAGTGGTCTAGTACATTGGTGAGGCTTTCCATTGAATTTTTAATTTGTTTGTTTGTTTGTTTGTTTTTTGGTTCCTTCACTTTAAGCATTTCTGATGAATTCTTCTTCAGGATCTTTATCTTCTTATTGAAGTGATCTTTCACTTCTTGCATTTTCTCTCTGATTTTATTTCTTATGTCATTTACCTCATAGATCAGATTAACCATCAACTTTCCAAATTTCATTTCTGATATTTCCTCCACTGTGATGTCAATGGAGTCTATTATTGAGGTAATCTGTGTTGTTTGAAATGATTTATCCCCTTTCTTTTTTATATTGTTCATATGTCTACCCATCTATCTGGGTGAACCTGAACCTGCAAAGTTTCTATCTTACAAGCTAATAGTGTCTCTCTACGTAACTAGTACCTCAAAAATTGGGGGGAGCCCAATGATAGCAACAACATATGCAAACAATACATAACAGTAGATTAGGTACTTAGTTCCTATTTTGGCATCTACAGTGTTAATTGATACAATAAGCAGAAATAGTAGAATCAGCAATTTCCATCAGCAAAAACAGTAAATAATCATGAATCTGTCCTGAAATAATAATGAAATACTGTGCTGCACAGTATCTGTGAATGGAAGGGAAACAGCCATCTTTCTGGTATAAAATAAAAAGAGGTGTTATCTATGACTTCCACCATATTATTTATTGCTATAGCTTTAGTGGGTGGGAAAGATACTATATAAATCAATTAGTGTTAGGTGGTATTGAGGATTGAGTTGAGTAAGAGGAAAGAAGGAGAGATAGGATAGTAGAAAAGAATTTGTCATTTCAAAGGATGAATGGGACAGATGCTTTGGTAATGTAGGATATGTTGTTAAGAGAAAGGAGAGAAAAAATAGGAGTAAGAATTTAAAGGAAGAGTGAAGGAGAGGACAGAATTTGGTTGTTAAAATAGAAAAAATAGAAAGAGACAAGGGAAATAGAGTAGCGGTAAAAACAACAAGTCAAAAACAAAATCAAAATATGTTAATAAAAAACCCTAACCCTACAAAAACAGAGCATTGAAGTATAATAACCTTAAATAAATGCTAGAAATGAGAGAGAAACAAATATGTATATGTATAGATGCCTTTGTATGAATCAGTACACATTCAAATAAAACAAAAAACCAAAACCAATACCAAAAAGCAAAAGAATGAAAAATCTTGGCGAAAAGTTAAAAAGGAGTCTTTTCCACTATGGTGGACAAAATAGTCAGTAAGCATATGTGTTTGCTGTCTGTGCCCAACTCATTCTGATTTTCTTTTCATTTCTTCTTGAGGTATGAACTGAGCATGGGAGTAGGAGCCGTGGGCTGTCAAGTTCTTTCATTTTATTGTGTTGCTCAGTGAGTAACTGGTTGGGGTTTAAGACTTCTCCACTTCCTTTCTTGGGAGATTGGGGTGGGATGGGAAAAGCTGTCCATTCCACTCCCAGGGTGTTTTTGCCCACTGGCTCTGTGAGAGGAGTTCTCATAGGTAGAGTTCCTGGTCGCAGGGACTTAGGGTTAGTGAGATTCCAGTTGCTTTATTGCAAGGTGAGTTGCTTACAGTATTGAATCAATTCAGCTCTAGAGCCTGATAGATGCCAATCTATGTTGGGAGACTACCCCAGGAGTACCCCAGGGATGTTGGCCTCTCAGGGTCAATCACTGAGTGCTGAAGTAGCGGGCTGGGAGGTGAAGTGGCTGTCTGGGCTTGGAGATGGAGCAATGGTCCTGGTTAGCTGAGTAGTAGGCTGTGTAAGAGAGACAGAGGGTTCGGGGAGTGGAGACTGGGGGGCTAGGACTGGTAGGCCAGGCAAGCCAAGAGTCAAGTGCCCTTACACCAACACTTCCAACTTCCTGATCCACTGTAGCTGGCCTTGAGAGCTACTGGACTCACAGGGTTGGAGAGAGCTGGGTTCTCCCCAGCCTCTCCAACTTGTGTTCTTCCAGGTGAAATGCTCTCAGTTTCTGATTTTCCCCAGATTTGTTAGTATCAGTTAAGTCTTTGCTAGGATAAGATAGGTATATGTGGACCTAGCTGAAACTCATGGATCTGGGTTTCCAGTTCCCATTGGTGCTATGATGGCTCCTGGTTCTGCTCTTCATGGATGATTGCTAAACTCAGAGTGACTTCTTTTAGACCCATTTAATAACTTAAACAGCCTCTGGTTTGGCTAGGGCAGACTGCCCCTCTACAGTTCCAATTATTTTTTTGCTCTAAGCCTTGGGGAGAAGCAGTATTCCTATTGCTTAAAGTTCCGGGTAGCCAAGCTAGGAGAAATGCTGCCCCACTCTAATCTGCCATCTTGCCTCTCTAGGAAAGGACATTCTTAATTAGGTTGAATGACTTACTAGGTTTACCTAGGAAATGAGAAATACAGCTGGGGTTTATTTCCAGATTTGTTTGCCTTAAATTCTTTTTTTTTTTTAGTTGTTGATGAACCTTTATTTTATTTTATTTATTTTTATGTGGTGCTGAGAATTGAACCCAGTGCCTCACACATGCCAGGCAAGTGCTCTACCACTGAGCCACAGCCCTGGCCCAGAACCATCATTTTTTAATGGCTGCTCAGATAGCCCCCAAATCCTGGTGAAAACCTGTCCTGCCTGTCACTCATTCATGCCACAACCCATCCCATGCTCCTCCCTACCACCCTCTGTCCCTGCCGCAGGAGTATGGGGACACTGTGTACACCATCGAGGTTCCCTTTCATGGCAAGACCTTCATCCTGAAGGTGAGTGAAGGGAGGAGGATCCTGGAGCCTCCTGTTCCATCTGGGGCTTTAGGAAGGGGCTGAGGGAACCCCCCTGCAGCACCCCCACCACAGGGAAGGGCTGGTGTGCCCGAGCCCCTCTGACCCCACCCGCCTCCACCTGTCCTGCCCAGACCTTCCTGCCCTGTCCTGCTGAGCTGGTGTACCAAGAGGTGATTCTGCAGCCTGAGAGGATGGTGCTGTGGAACAAGACGGTGACTGCCTGCCAGGTCAGCCCTGCCTCCCCACATGTGTCAGGGCCCAGCCATATCCTAGAGTGACCAGTAACAACAAGGGGAGGTGGCTTCCCCCTCTGTAAATGCGGTGATGGTCTTAGTGCCTCCTGGGCCAGGGCAGGAGGTGGGAAGCAGGAGTATGCTCCTGGAGTGCCCAGCCCAGGGCCCACAAAGGGTGATGGCTTTTAGTCCTGGGTCCCAGGCAGGGAGGAGGCTGGTTTAGGAGGTTCCTAACATGTGGACTGTCCCTGGGGCTTTCCTGGCATGGGCTATACCTCATGTCCCCCTGATGGGCCCTCAGATCCTGCAGCAGGTGGAAGACAACACCCTTGTTTCCTACGACCTGTCTGCAGGGGCTGCAGGCGGTGTGGTCTCTCCCAGGTGAGTATCCCCACACCCTCTTCTCACAGGCCTCCTTGGGCTCTGTTTTGTTTTGTTTTTTGTTTTTTGTACTGGACATTGAACTCAGGGCACTCGACTACTGACCCACATCCCCAGTCCTATTTTGTATTTTATTTAGAGACAGGGTCTCACTGAGTTGCTTAGTGCCTCGCTTTTTGCTGAGGCTGGCTTTGAACTTGCGATCCTCCTGCCTCAGCCTCCCTAGTTTCTGGTATTGCAGGTGTGTGCCACCATGCCCAGCTCTCCTTGAGCTCTGTGCCCCCAGTTCTAACCTTCCCTCCCCCAGGGACTTTGTGAATGTCCGGCGCATAGAGCGGCGCAGAGACCGGTACCTCTCATCAGGAATTGCCACCACACACTGTGCCAAGCCTCCAACGCACAAATATGTCAGGTGAGCCGGGGCCTTGCCTGGGAACATGCCGCAGCCCCTCTCCTGGAAGCAGTGAGCAGCACAGGGTACAGTGTGTGCAGCTGGGCACATTCTCCTGCTGAGGTCGTGTTCCTGCTCCCTGTCCCGCCAGGCCTTGCCCCTCCCAGCCCCTAATCCTGTTAATCTTGCTGACTGGAACCAGGCCACCAGGCTGGAGGGACATGTGCGGTGGGCAGCTGGCTGGGATAGATCAGGGTGGGAACTAGTCTAGGAAGTAGGGCTGGGAGCCATGGGGTTGCTCTGGATCTGGCTTCTGGGCTTCATCTTCCTGCCTCAGGAGACTCGGGTCCCCCGAGGGTCCCTTTCCTCCTCCTCCTCCCCCATCCCCTTAGCCTCACCGTTCTCTTGGACCGCGCAGGAGTCCCCTCAGAGGAAGAGGAGTGGGGTCCTCCTGTGCCTGTCCCAGGCTTCCTTCTGCTTCTCCCCACCCTCTAACCCCGACTGCAAAGCCGCGGGCCTCCTGTGGGTCTCACGCTTCCCCGCAGAACGCTGTTCTTGGAATGTGAGATTGGGGCTCTCGGCCCTGCGAGGGACTTGCTGGGTGAAGGGCAAGCTCGTTTCCACTCTGGGTGCCAACTTCCTTATCTCTTGCCTTAAATTCTTGTCCTCAGTCACTAAATTTGCCTTTTATTGTTATTGTTTGTACATTTTCTTCCTTTGTTACCTATGTGTTCGAATTTTTTGGATAATGCATTCTTGCCATGGATTGATCTATTATTTTATCTTCAATACTCCTTGAAGCAATTGCTCCACTTTTCTGTGTCCACTGCTGTTCCAATGATTTCTCAGTTAGTATACAATCCCTTTCAACCAAGCTAAGCTCTTCAGTTTTCTAATTTCTTTTCTTAGTCATTTGGAGGTTTTGTTAGCATTTCATAATTTTGTCTGAAATTCAACACTTCATCTTCCCCCCTCATTAAATCGCCAATTCTTCTATCCTTGACCTGTTTCCCTGGACTTGGGAACTTAATCAAAGTTGATCTTCTCTGTTGTACTTTCATGAACCATAGAAATTCTAAATCCTGCTTTTCATTTTATCATGATGTCATAATATGAGGCTGTGTTCACTTGTTCTGTTTCTCCTTCTTGTGTAAAGACTTTGAATTGCTATCCCTTCTTTAAGTCTTTTCCTGTTACATCCTTTGTGAAACTACTTTTATCCAAGGACATTAGTTATTATTACTTGTGGGAGGCCATCCTTGCACATGATGTGAGTTACTTCCCTGGCTGGGCAAGAGGCGCTTAGACACATCTTTGTGTCTAGAGCTTTCCCTACCCTTCTCAGGTCCTAGGGCTTGTCCGTGTGGAGGCGTGTCTGGCCACTACCCTGAAGACTCAATCTGACCTTGGAACACTGCCCCCCCTTAATCTTCGTTGGATGGGATTTTCCTCAGAAGTTTTTGTTCCCCAATAAAAGTCCACTTCTTGGCGTGTTCTCTCTTTCTCTCTCTCTCTCGTTAGCCTCTCCAATAAACCTCGCTACCATAATAGGTGGCTTGAGGCTAGAGCTAGGAGAAGCGGTCCTGGAGCTGGTTTAAAGGTAATTAGAGCCTGTCTCTTTAATTCAAACTCCTTGAGGATTTCTCACATCGCTGAACCTTCATTTATGAAGCCTGTGTTGGCCGCGGGCTAAGATTACTCTTATAAATAATAAACACATTTTATTCATTAATAAAAATTTAAAAATGAATTTTTGAAATTTTAGAAAAATTTCAAAATACATAATTGCTAAATAATAATATCAATAACAAATGACTTTTGTGTCTTTGTGCCAGACGATGCATCATTTATTCATTAAAACAATCCTTTGAATTGTGGTAATTTTCCTTACTTTAACATAAAAATTAGAAACTCATAGGTTAAACAAATTTCCTAAGATCACAGCTAGTAAGTAGCAGAGCCAGATATGTGCTGAAGTCTGCCAGAGTCTAAAGTTCATTCTTAGAATACTTATTTAATTAGGATACATTTCAGGGTGAAAGGGAAGCTACGAATAACAAAATGGAATACTAGGTTTAAACTGGAACTGTTCTAGAAAAACGGAAATAGAATAAATTTATGAATTCTATGCTTCCTCACCATTGATTACACTCAATTAAATAAGGGGAGCCATTGAGAGGACATTTACTTTTTGGGAAAAAGTTGTGTTCATCTTTGTACTCAATTTCTGGGATAACTGTAGGATAGACTTTTGGAAATATCCAGAAAAACTGTTGGATACACAAGGAAGGAGCTCAACAGAGGATTGAGAAGTTATGATACAAACTTGGAGCCATTTATATAGAGGTATTTTTGACTCCATGAGACAAAAGAGCTAAGGTTTTAAGGAAGCAGAAAAAGTGTAGAAGGTTAGAAACTGAACCCTGGTAAATGGGAACTACAAAGGACAGAAGGGAGACACTTTATTAGACCTAAAGTTACTTTCTGGCATGAGCCATGATTTTTGTATCTCTGAACCTGGCACATTATATTGCAGGATATGTTCATTAAAATCAACTTAATGTTCATTTTAATGCAAACCCACATGACTTCTGATGGTTGATTTAATTCTACTTATTTCCTCATGAGCTAATTGAAGCTGAGTCCTATCTGCTACCTTCTCTTCTTTCTCACCAGGTTCACTTTTCTTTATTGGAGTTGGGAACCTAATGGTGTTTAGTGATTGGCGCAGGACCATACTTCCATAATTCAATTATCTACCAGAAGTCTGAAACTAATGTACATGCATGAGATACATATGTAAAAATATTTTATTGTATGTAAATCTTAACATGCTCTGTAATGTTACATATAATGTATATTTTAAATAAACAGAAGAGGGAAGATACTTTTCATTTTCTCAAGTTTTGAAAGTTGGTGGCATTATACAAAATAGAAAAAAAATCAAAATAGTTGTTTTTTCTTTTTTCTAGCTGCTTGTACTGGAGCAAGTCATTAGGTAACATAGCTTTAGAGAAACCCTGCCTAAAATGCATTTGGAAATGATGTTGCCATGGAAACTGTCTCTGAAATAACAGACAAAATCCCCTAGTGCTTTCAGAGAACTTCCAACGTCTTCTTTGCTCTTGGATCTCAAGAAGAGCCTGCCTTATGGGCTTATTTTAATTTTGTTTTAATGAATTGTTTTTCTTTGTTTCTCTGTGCAGTGGGATTGGGGAAAGGGATTGGGATTCATTAGAGTCACTGTGGGATGTGGATAGTTCTGGGTGTAAATTGGCCAATGAGAACCCATTATTCCTGAGACAGAGCAGAGGTTGAGCAAGTTTTCACTGGTGTATGTGCACATACTAAAAAATGTGCCCAGGCCTGTGTGCAGTGGTTCTAGTTGGACTTGCCTGGAAGAAGATGTACTTCTGATTTTAAGATTTTATGACCTCTTGAAGAATTTTGTTTTCATTAGCCCATGATCAAAAACCTCTGTAACCCACTGGCACAATGAAGCTCAAAATTCCTGAGATGAATTTCATGGTTATGAGAGCAGTCATCCTTTAATATAGCCCCCCACTTCACCATGCATGCACACATGCATGTGTAGGGGTGCAGAAGGAAAGTCACCACATAAAAATTTATTAGTCTCTGTCTTAATGAAATCCCTTCCTGAAAACTTTTGATAATAAGTATAATTCAGGGGAGCCAGGACTGCATGTACTCTGCAGACAAAACTAGGTGCTGTCAGTAATATACATTAAATATCATGAGCTTCAGAAGATGAACAAAATCACTTGACCTATGAGGTTTTTGAGTTAAAAAGATTAGCGTTTGACTTAAGATTCTGAAATTTATTAGCTGTGATCTAATTTGTGAAGTTGCTGTGAATAATAAATAAATCAAAGTTGTTTGTACATTGCTGTGGAATCTTTTGTGTCCATATGAGGGTGTTGGGTCAGACACAGTGTTTGGTGCAAAGCCAAGTACTCAAAAAAAAAAGCTAGTTAGAATCGTTTTCTCCCCCCATAGTGCTTTTCTTAATTATACTTAAAAATATGTAACTTGAAGGAATGAACAGTAATTAAGAGCACCTGAAGCATTCTCAAGGATGAAATTAACATTTTTTCTCCTTGGGGAGTATAAGTGGTCTCTGGGCAAGGAGCTCGGTAAGTCACTCTGTGAGGTCTCCAATGCAGAATGAAACCCATTAAACTTCTGTTATCCATTGTGCTAGAAAAGGATGCTGCTCCTTCCCTGGAAGCTGGAAAGGTGCAATTAGAGAACAAGTTCTTCAGCTCAACAAGATAACCAAGATAAACTAGAGGTTTTTGTTTCTGAAAGAAGAAAAGCAGAAGCAGAGGCATCTGAACTCCAAGTTATAACCTTCTTTCCTCCAGGGCCATTTGTGTCTCCATTAAAAAAATGGTTGGGAGGCAGCAGAGAGCAGCAGTGTATCTCCTAACTGAAGAGGGTGAGTGCCTCATCTACCACGTCTTGCAGCAGAATGGTTAGAAACTGAAAGTACAGGAGCCTGACAACTTGTGTCCACCCACTGCTGCATCTCAGTAGCATTGGGACTTTGTTCAAGTTGCTAAGGCATCATTTTACATCATCTGTAAAATAAGGACAGTTGGAATGCAACACACCATTTAGAAGAGAGTGTATTTCATAGCATTTAGTTGATGTTTTTTTTCTTTTCTCCTCCCTCCACCCCTTTAACTTCCATATTGAGTTCTCTCTCTTTCTTTCTCATAGACCCTCCTAGAGAAGAATGGTTGCAGAGCACTCCTATTTTATGACAAAGTTCATCCATGCAGGCTTAAGGAACAAGCTGGGACTCCAGATTCTACTTCTCTTTCTGCTTCTAGGTTTATCCATGGTCACGGTGTTGGGGAACTTGGGCTTTAAAACCATGATAGGGCTGAATTCTCACCTGTACATCCCCATGGACTTTTTCCTTTTCAACTTGTCCCTCAGAGATTTTAGTTACTCTACTACTGTCATTCCCCCCAAAGTTGACCAATTTGTTTCAAAGAACATAATTTCCTTTGCAGAGTATATGAATAAGGTCTTTTTCTTCTGTTTGTCTTTTCTGAGTCCTTCATCCTGTCAGCAATGGTGCATGATCACTATGTCACCATCTATAAGCCATTGTTGTTCACAGTAACTTTTTCTCTGCAAGTACTCCTTTTGTGGGGTGTCTAAGGATGAGGGTTTTAGGGGCTGTGGCTACATAAGAAATGCAGTGTTTCTGACCTCATGTATAGACAACTGCAGAAATCAGTATATGTGTAAACTCATTCTTCTCCTTGAGCTGTCCTGCAATAACTTTTATATAAATTTGCTAATAGTCTTTATTATTGTGACAATTGGCATTGGGGTACTTATTGTTGCCATTTTTATGATTTTCTTTTTTCCTGCATTCTCCACAGTAGCTCCAATGAGGGTGAACCCATGACCCAAAGCCTTTATTACTTGCAATTCCCACATAATTAGTGTTTTTCTTTACTTTGTGGGCCATGTTATGGTTTGGATTTTAACTGTTTCCCCACCCCAACAAACTTGTGTTGAAGTTTTATTCTCCAATGCAGTAGTTTTCAGAGTGGGACCTTTGGGAGTGGATTGTATAATGAGGATTTTGACCTCATGAATGCATTAATTCACTTATGTATTCATAGCTTAATAGTTTTTTGGTGTGCTTTGTTTTACAAGTGATCTCTCCCTGCTTCCTAGTTTCAGTGAACTGAGCAGCTTTGATCTAACACGTGTTCCAAGACACGGTAAATGAGGCACTCACCCTCTTCAGAATCAGAAGAATAGCCTTTTGATCTAAACCCACTATTCACCATTATCTTCTGCTTCATCATATACAGGTCTAAAACCAAGGAGCCAGCCAACCATGAACTGACACCTTTGAAATTGTAAGCTAAAATCAGTCTTTCCTCCTTTAAGTTGGTTTTATCAGGTATTTTGTCAAAATGATGGAAAGTTGATCAACAAAAGTCAGGATATTTTGTGTACTTGAAGTCACTTTCTTTTTATAACTGTACCAGGGAAAAGTATCTTCCCTATTCTCTCTGTTGTGCCCATGTTTAACTGATTAACTTGTAACCTGAGTTTACCAATGAAGAAAAACTTGAACAGAACAACTTCTTTTTGAAATTTTTAAGAGAAATTGTGAAAAAGGATGCAAGAATTTTTGAATTAGTGTACCTTAGTTATGATCATTAGGTTTTCAAGGAGGAATTCAAACTCTAGTGCTTTCTATTCTATATGCAGAGGGACTTTTAACTCTTTCTCTGAGTGGATTTATTTTCCTTTAGCCTCACCCCTAACTCTTCCTTTCTCATTTTACAAAAATAGTTTCTATAATTATAGAATATTCAGTGTTAAGTAGAAACTTAGGAATCATTTCATTCAGCCCCTTTATGTGATACATCACACCATGGACACAAAGAAATATTTGTGTGTTGCCCAAGAATATAAGACTACCGGTGTCTGAGCTGGGTCTGGATTCCCAGCTTGAATCCTTCCTTGTCCACTCTGTTTTCTGTTATGCCTTGTTTTCTTGCCTCATCTCTTTCTTGGAAGACTTCACTTCACATGCTAGTTGACCTAAGACATTTAAGTTATGAATATATTCTCAATAATTTCATGCTATTTTTCACAGGAAAATTTTAATATATAACACTTTGCGAGAGTGTAGGAGGTGAAATATTTTGTTGAGTTAGGCTTGGCAAAATGACAAGATCGGTGTTTAATGAGTTTGTATTGTATGCGTGGGAAGTATGTTAGGTTCATATAGAAACAAGCATGGTTCCCACTGACTTGGTAGGTGGAGCTCTATGAACACAGCCCAGTGGATTAGAACTTCCAGAGAAGTTTAAAGAAATTTAAAGTTTAAAGAAATGTAAAAATGCCAGATGAAAGTGTCATATATTATTTTAAGTCTAATAGGGACTGCATTTGGAGTTTCATTTCAAAGATGTTAGAGGTTTGATGGGGGAAGTGTGGTTCAAGGTGACTGGGAGCTGCACTATCTAATACAGTAATCACTAGCTCTGTATGGCTACAAAGTGCTTGAAATGTGTTCATCCATTTCTAAGATATACTGTAAGTGTGCAATATAAGGGTAAACTACACACTGGATGTTTGAAGAATCAGTATGAAAAAGTAATATAAAATATTGAATTGATAATATATTAAATAAAATATATTATTAAAATTAATTTCCCTGTTTAGTGTTTTAATATATCTACTAGGACATTTAGAATGACATTTGTGGCTTCAGTTATATTTCCATTGAATGTTCTAGAGGAAGTAATAGAGCAGTAGATAGTTTTGGGTACAAATCCCAGAAACACCAAGCAGTTGTTTATTAGGAGAAGCAAATGCTATAGAATTTTCAGGCATTGCAAATACATGATATGCTAATATGGGAAATATGGGGAAACAATGGTGATGTCTGGATGTGTTAGTAAGTCTGAAGTACTATGTAAAAGGAACTACAGCTTCATATAAAGAATCAGAAGAATAGCCTTTTGATCTAAACCCACTATTCATGTAAAATTTATTTGAGAAGCAATAAGTAATATACTAGATAAATAATTTGAAAGTTCTTTTCTATTGGAGAATTAAGGGAAGTCTGGATAAATGTTAAGTTTTATCTTCTGAATGATTTTGTTCAACATTGATGAAAAGAATAAGCATAGAGAAGGAGAATTATATTGTATGTAATTGAATATATGACTTGTATTCTGAGGATCTAGAATTTTGGAGTGGGGTAGATGTGGTGGGTATGCAGTACAATGTATGTAATGAAGTAAAAAACTTTCTTCAAAATATTTCCTCATGTAACTTACAGGAAAGTACACAAATCTTAAATATATAGTTCACTGAGCTTTTTCATATGAACATACATACCTTTGTGATTATGTAAATATGAAAGGATATATGTGTATGTATATATGTATATTTATGTAACCACATAAAAATCATATATTCTATGATGAAATTTAGAAAGTACTATATAATTATAATATATGTATAATTAATATTTTCTCATACAATGACTTGCTCATTCTTATAGGTATCTTAGATAGCAGATGTTCTTAATTTTAATGAAGATTGATTTATCAAGTTTGCCTTGTATGTTTAGCACTGTTTCTTTGATACTCTATTTTATTTTATTTTTTTAATAGTTTTTTAAAAAATAAATGACAGTGGAATGCATTACAATTCTTATTACATATATACAGCACAATTTTTCATACCTCTGGTTGTATATAAAGTATGTTGACACCAATTTGTGTCTTCATACATGTACTTTGGATAATGATGTCTATCATATTCCACCATCCGTGCTAATCCCCTGCCCCCTCCCTCTCCTTCCCACCCCTCTGCCCTATCTAGAATTCATCTATTCCTCCCATGCTCCCCCTCCCTACCCCATATGAGTCAGCCTCCTTATATCAGAAAAAACATTTGGCATTTGTTTTTTTGGGATTGGATAACTTCACTTAGCATTATCTTCTCCAATGCCATCCATTTACCTGCAAATGCCATGATTTTATACTCTTTTATTTCTGAGTAAAATTCCATTGTGTATATATGCCACATTTTTTTTATCCATTCATCCACTGAGGGGCATCTAGGTTGGCTCCACAGTTTAGCTATTGTGAATTGTAGCACTGTGTTCTTTTTAAGAGATCTTTTACTCTCTATCCTGAGGTCAGAAAAAAAGCAAAATGAAGGGGTATGAGTGAGAAAGAAGACAGAGGAGGCAACACAGGAAATTCATGGTAGCCTTAGGTCTGGCTGGATTTTGGTTTTCCTGATCTTTTGTCTCCAACTAGTGGTTACATCATTTCTATCTCTGATTTGGTTAAACTTGATAGAAGCAGGACACTTGACACATGAAGGTGTCAGAATTACAAATATTTTCAATTCAATTAAAAATTAAAAATAAATTTTTAATTTATCAATTTTTATCTTTTTGAGAGTTTTAATAAGATACAATTGATATAGAGTAAGCTGCATATGTTTTAAGCTTTTATTATATACATATTCAAGAAACCATCACCATTGTTTTGTCCCTTTGAGATTTCTCCCTCCTCTTGCTCTTTTCCCCGTACCTCCTTTGTGATCTGCTTTTTTTTATTTTAGAGACTTTTAAGTAAATGGAATCATAAAATATGCATTAATTCTTGTCTAGTATCTATCATTCAGTTTAAATATTTTAAGATTCTTCCATTATGTTACATGTGTTGCTTTTTGTTGCTGTGTAGTAATCCACACTACCATTTGTTTATTCATTTTTCTGACATTTTGGTTGTTTCCAGTTTTTGGTTATTACTTACAAAAATATTATGATTATTCATGTGCAAGTCTTTATATCGACATATCTGACATTTCTCTTGAGTAATACCTAGGAGTGGAATGGTTGGGTTATTTCATTGGTGTAGGCTTAATTTTTAAGAAGTTGTCAAACTGTTTTGCAGAATGGTTGTATCATTTTACATATCTACTAGTATTTTTTGAGATTTTCAGTTCTTGAACATCCTCACCAACACTTGGTATGGCCCACTTTTAAATTAAAAATACTTTAATTTGTACAAAATGATATCTGATTGTATTTTTAATTTGCATTTCAATAGTGACTAATGATGAACATCTTTGCACATGAACATTTGCCATCCATAAATGTTCTTTGGTGAGATATCTATTCAAATTGTTTTCTATTTTTTAAACTAGGCTGTTTATTACTTAATATTGAAGTCTCTAGCTTCTTTATATGTATTGGATTCAAGCCCTTTATCAAATATGTGATTTTAAAAGAGTGCATGGCTTGTCTTTTCATTCTCTTAACAGAAGTTTTTAATGTAGTGAAGTCCAATTTATTAGAATTTTTTCTTTCACGAATTATAGCATTGTCACATCTGGTAACTTTCTACTTAAAATATCACAGATTTTCTCATATTATTTTATTCTACAAGTTTATAGGTTTTTAAACATTTATGTTAACAATAATAATAATAAAATAATAATAATAATAATAATATATTTTTTGAGTAAATGTTTGTATAATGTGAGGTATGGGTCCAAGTTGTTTTTACAGTTTTCTGGGGGGCGGGTTTTGCTTATAGTTTCCCAGTGGTTGTCTTTTTTACCTTTGTTAAAAATCTGTTGATGGAATTTGTGTGTGTTTGTTTATGCTAACTCTATTTTGTTCTTTTTTATCTATTTGTTCTTCTTGATACCAGTACCACACAGTTTGATTACTGTAGCTTTAGAATGATTCTTAAAATAAATTAGTGTATGACCAAGTTGGTTTTATTCCAGGTTTGCAAGGGTGATTTAATGTACAAGAATCAATAAACATAATTAACCACCTAAGTAGAAATAAGTACAAAAACACATAATCATCTTCATAGATACAGGGAAAGCCTTTGACAAAATTCAGCACCTATTCATGGTAAAAACTTTGAAGAAGCTAGGAATAGAAGGAGCTATTTCACCATAAAATCTATATATAACAAACCTAAAGCACAAATCATAGTGAATTGGGAAAAACTGTGTTTCTTTTAAAATTCAGAATAAGTTAAGTATGTCCACTCTCACCACTCCAATTCAATGTAGTACTAGAAATTCTAACCAGAGCAATTAGGCAAGAGAAGGAAATAAAAGGTATCAAAATAGAAAAGCAATCTGTCAAATTGTCACTGTTTGCAGACAGTATGGTCTTATACTTAGAAGATCCCAAAAGCTTTACATGAGGATCAATAGAGCTAATAAATTAAGCAAAGTAACAGGTTGAAAAAACAACATAAAAAATCAGTAGCTTTCCTGTACTCCAATAATGAATTTGCTGAGAAAGATTATCAGAAAAACAACCCCATTCATGATAGACTCAAAAAATATCTAGGAATAAATCTAACCAAGGAGGTGAAAAACTTCTACAATAAAAATATTGAAGTAAGAAATTAAAGAAAACACTAGAAGATGGTATCTTAATCAGCCTTTTCACAGCTGTGACCAAAAGACCTTACAAGAACAATTAGAGGAGTAAAAGTTTATTTGGGGGTTCATGGTTTCAGAGGTCTCAATCCTTAAATGGCTGACTCCATTCCTTGGGGGCCAGAAGTGAGGCAGAACATCATGGCAGAAAAGGAGTGTGGCACAGGACAGTGGCTCAGAACATGATGATCAAGAAGGAGGGAGGAAGGGAGGAATGGATGGAGAGAGAGAGAGAGAGAGAGAGAGAGAGAGAGAGAGAGAGAGAGAAGACACAAGAAAGAAGAGAGGGGAGGGGAGAAGAGAGGAGAGAAAGGGAAAAGACAGAGACTTCTCTCACTTTGGACAAAACATATACTCCAAAGACAAGCCCCTAGGGACATAGTTCCTCCAGCCACACCCTACCTACCTACATTACCATCCAGTTAGTTCCTATCAGGGAATTAATGTACTAATTGGTTAAGACTCTCAAAACCAAAACCAAATCATTTCACCTCTAAACTTTCTTGCATTGTCTCACGCATGAGCTTTTTTGGGACATCTAACACATAAACCATACATTCTTACCCTGGTCCCCAAAAGCTCATGCTCATCTAATAATGCCAAATATAGTTAGTCCATTTTCAAGAGTCCCCAAAGTCTCAACAGTTCCAAGATTGCCCAAAAGTGTAAGTCTAAAGTCTCCACTGAGACTCAAGGCAAATTCCAAGTGTGAGCCCCTGTAAAAATCAAAAGAAAGTTACATATATAAAGGTACAGAATAAACATTCCCATTTTACAAGGGAGAGTTAGGGGCATCAAAAGAAGGGATGAGACCAAAGCAAGACTGAAATCGCAAACAAATCCAGTAGTTCCATGTCTAGCATTTGGAGCACATGGCATCGTGATGTCCTCTTCAAAAGGCTTGTGTAGCTCTGCCCCTTTGGCTTTGCTGATTTTGGCCCACATGACCTCTCTGGAGGCTTGTCTCTGCATAATTCCTACAGATTTCCTTGGCAGAAGGTCCGTGGCACCAGCATTTCTTAAGGTTGGGGGTCTCCAGTGCAACTTTGATTTCCTTCTCATATCTCCATTCATTGCCCCTCTCAGGGGCAGCACACAGGGACCCTGACCCTGCTTCACTTTGCCTGGCTTCCCAGACCTTCCTTTGAAACCTCAGCAGAAGTCTCCATGACTCCCTAACTCCAGCAGTCTGCATTCCTGCAGAACTAGCACTGCATGGTTGACACCAAGGTCTGCCACCTTCTCAAATAGTTGTCAAGCTTCCAGGGACCACAGCTGCAGTAACCTCTAAGTGCCTGGGTGGCTGAGCAAGGTGAAACAACTTCCTTGGCCACCTTGTGAAAAGAGGGTGCCCCACTTCCTTCTCAAAGGAAGTTTTACTTTTATGCCCTTGATCCTGAGTTGGGTGTGGTCTTGCCAATTTCTGAGATGCCCTCAATCCATCTCTATTATTGCCTCTGGGCAAAGTCTTTAGCATTTCTTCAGTGGCTGTAATGTCTTTAACAACCACATATCCCTTTGCCCAAGTTTAATTCACATTTCCTGGTCAAACTGCAAGTTTTTCAAATCTTTCTGCTTTGTTTTTTGTTCCTGATCATCACAATAAATTTGGATAAAAGCTGCCAGCAATACTGATGCCACTGCCTGAATACTATGCTGTCTAGAAATTTCTTCCTCCAGATGAAGTCCATCACATTTAAATTCAGCCTCACAGAAAGTTTTAGAACATGGGCAAATGCAGACAACTCCTTAGCCACATCATAACATGAATAACCTCTAATCTAATTTCCAATAGAATCTTCCTTCTCTGAAATCTCATTAGCCCCATCTTCACTGAAAATAGTCCTATTGGCATTCTGGTCTTCTGAACTACCACCAGAATCACCCATTAAGCTCTGTTAAACAGTCTAAAACTTTTCCAGCTTGCATTGCTAAACTTCCCCAAATTCCTCCCACAAATTCCCAAAAGCTCCCCAAATTTAAACCACATGGTCATGTTAGTCACAGCAACAACTCCACTTTTGGGCATTAATTTGTCTTAGTCAGCTTTTGTGCTGCTATGACCAAAAGATCTTACAAGAACAATTAGAGGAGGAAAAGTTTATTTGGAGGCTCATGGTTTCAGAGGTCTCAGTCCACAGGTGGCTGACTCCATTCCTTGGGACTATGGTTAAGGCAGAATATCATGGCAGAAGAGTGTGGTAGAGGAAAGTGGCTCAGGACATGATGATCAGTAAGGAGGGAAGGAAGGGGAGGGGGAGAGAGAGAGAGAGAGAGAGAGAGAGAGAGAGAGAGAGAGACTCCCCTCACCACAGACAAAATATATATCACAAGGATACACACCCAGTGACCCCCCCCTCCTTCAGCCATGCCCTACCTGCCTACAGTTATCATCCAGTTCATCCCTATAAAGGGATTAATACACTGATTAGGTTAATACTCTCATAACCATTTTATAATCATTTCACCTCTAAACTTTCTTGCATTGTCTTACACATGAACTCTTGGAGGACATATAATATCTAAGCCATAACAGATGGTAAAACCTCCCATGTTCATCAGTAGACAAAAGCAATGTACAGATTCAATGTAATCCTCTTCAAAATACCAATGGCATCCTTCACAGAACTAGAAAATAGATTCCTGAAATTCATTTGGAAGAATAAAAGACCCAAAGTATCCAAAGCAATTCTAAGCCAAAGAAACAATGCTATAGGCATATTACCTGATTTCAAATTATACTACAGAGCTATATTTCTGTGGAATAAATGGACCTAATTATGCTATGTAAATATATGAATATACCTCTGTGAATTTTACTTTTATGTACACTTATAAAGCTTCCCTAAAAGCTATAAATAAATAGAAGGAAGACCAATAGAATAGAAGAAGGGAAACAGGGAGGCAAGAGGGGAGAGAAAGAGAAAATTTCAGGGACTGAAGTGAAGCAGATTATATTTCTTGCGTGTATGGTTATGTCAAAATGAATCTCAATAGTATGTATATCTACAATGAATTAATAAAAGCATTAAAAAAATACATGGGCCAGGCATGGTAGTGCATGCCTATAATCTCAGGACCTCAGGAGGCTGAGTCAGGAGGATAGCAAGCTAAAGGCCAACCTCAGCAATTTAGTGAGGGCCTAAGCACCTTAGCAAGACCCTGTCTCAAAAAAAAAAAAAAAAAAAAAAAAAGGGCTGGGCTGGGTATATATCTCAGTGGTAAAGTGCCTTTGGGTTCAATCTCCAGTCCAACAAATCAAAACAAAAACAACTGTATGGTATCATGGTATTGACATAAAAACATAGACCAATGGAACAGAACAGAATACAAATTGAGAGACAAATCCTCAGTCATTCTATCATTGATAAATTTGCCCAAAACACACACTGAAGAAAAGATAGTCTTTTAAACAAACAATGCCAGGAAAACTAGTTATCCATATGTAGAAGAATGAGATGAGATAATTATCTCTCACTCTGCACAAAAGTCAACTCAAAATTGACCAAATACATAAGAATAAGATGAGGAAACTGCAATTCCTAGAAGAAAATGTGAGTCAACACTACAACATACAAGTGCAGGCAATGATTTGGAAGATGGGGGCTAATTCAAAGAAAAGGAAACGAAATGCTAACGCCTCCAGAAAGCACTCCTACAACTGGTTACCAAGGTTACCAACACCTCCAGGGAATCACTCCTCCAAACACAAGGAGTTGCTAATGAGTTACCGCTGGGCAGCTCTTTTCCTGCCTTTTGGTCACATCTGCAAGATGAGAAAAAAATTGAGATTTCTAAAAATACAAGATACCCCAACTCCCAGTGATACCTGAGTTCTGAGTCCCCTTTTCCTCTCTCAACAAGTTTCTTTCTTTCTATCCCTTAAATAAAACTTACTTTCTACCCTTGACTCAGCATTTCTAGGGTGTTTAATCTTCCACACAGGGGAATGAGGACCCGATTCTTATTTTCAAGACCAGTATCAATACCAAGAATTAATAAATGGGATGACATAAAATTAAAAAGCTTTTGGCAAGCAAACAAAACAAGAACTGAAGAGCAAGAATACAGAATGGGAGAAAATTTTTGCTAACTACTCTTCTGAAAGAGGACTAATAGATTTAATAGATATATTCTAGATAGAATATATAAAGAACTCAAAAAACTTCACCAAAAACTTTTCAAAACACAAAAAACAAACAACCCAATTTATAAATGGGAAAATGAACTAAACAGACACTTCTCAAAAGAAGGAGTACAAGTGAAAGAATTCTGAACATCATTAGCAATTAGGGAAATGAGTTTTTATGTCAGTCCAATTAGAATGGCAGCCATCAAGAATACAAATATTAATAAATGCTGGAGAAGATGTGGAGGAAAAAAACCTCACTTTTTCATTGTTGTTGGGATTGTAAATTAGTACAATTAGGAGGGAAATAAGTATGGAGGTTCCTCAAAAGACTAGTAATGGAACCACCATATGACCCAACTATACCACTTCTTGGTATTTATTCTAAAGAATTAAAGCCAGCATACTATATTGATATATGCATACCCATGTTAACAGCAACACGATTCACACTTGTCTATTAATGGATGAATGGATAAAGAAAATGTGGTATATATATACATACAATGGAGTTAACAATAAAGAACAACAAAATTATGCCATTTTCAGGAAAATGGATGGAACTTGAGAACATTATGTTAAGTGAAATAAGCCAAACTCAGAAAATCAAGGGTTGTATGTTTTTTTCTCATTTGGAAACTAGAGAGGAAAGGAAAAGAAAGGTGGGGGATCTCATGAAAATGGAAGGGAGATCAGTAAAGTAGAGGAATGAGACCAGGAGGAGAGGGGGAATAGGGAAAGGAGAAATAATGGGGAATGATATTGACCAAATTATATGCTATATTATGTGCATGTATGAATATATAAGAATAAAGTCAACCATTATAAATAATTATAATGTACTAATAAAAATATGAAAAAATAATTTAGTATAAGTTTTCCATCTTGATTCAACTTTTAAAAAGTTGTTTTGGTTACTTTAAATCTTTTATATATCCATATTAATTTTATCAAGCTTCTAAATTCCTACAAAAGCAAAACAAACAAAATAACACTGAGGATTTAGAATTACCTTGAGTTCCTTTTGGTGAGAACAGATATTTGTATTTCTTTTAGCAATAAATGGGAATGCCTGCTTTTCAACATTCTCTCTAAAATAGCATATTCTCAAAACTTTCAAATTTTCCAAATTGATAGATGAAAAATAGACACTGGCCATCCTCCGCCTGAAACCTTTCGCTTTTCTATTGGGATTTTGATTTCAGTTTTTTTTGGAGACTATATATCAGGGGCATTAGTTTTTAGTCCGAGGTATAAGTTGCATATATAATTTTCCCCAATATTTGATTTGTCTTTTGACTTTTCTCATGATAAAAAGGTATTTATATATTTTAAATCACAATCATTTATTGTTTTGGGTGTTTTAATCATAGAAATGTTTGATCTCCTCTTAGATTATGAAGTGATTTGTTTTTCCACAATTTTTGTATGATTTCATTTTTTTAAACATGTGGATAGCTGATCTACTTAGAAATTGTACTGGTGTGTGGTGTGAGGAATGAATCCAACTTTATCTTTTTCCATATGGCTATTCAGTTATTCTGTCACCATTTATAAAAAAAAAAGTCTATCTTCCTAATTTTGAGCTCCTGCCTTTATCACATACAAAAATGTCATCAGCAGTTGGGCTATTTCTGTATTTTCCATTCTTTCCCATTGGTCTATCAGTCTATTTGTAAGCTAGTACCATATTGCTTTAACTATAGAAATATCATTTTGTTTTTCTTATCTTGAGGGTAGCTTCCCACATATTCTTCTTTTGGGATTTTGCTTACTATTCATGTTTAACCATAACCTTTATAATTAATCTGTGTAGCTCCAGGAAAAATCCCAAGGGCATATTTTTGCATTGATGCTTTAAAATTTACCTCTTAAATTTACAAATAAACTTAGGGACAATTCACATCTTTGGATCTTGAGGCTTCCAGTCATGAAGTGTGTACATATTTCCATTTTGTTTTCAGGTCTACATCAGTATCTTTTGGGAGTGCTTCATAATTTTCCTCATCTCTTTTGTCATTGGACTTATGCTTGGTAATTTTATTTTGGTGATTATCATGATAATCTTATCTTTCACTCACTGGATCTTGAAATTATTATTTATATATATGAGTTATGTTAATTTTCTACTTTATAATGTAATTTATTATTTGTAGAGATTTTTATTTTAAAAATTTCTTCTTTTTGATTGAAATAATAACTATGCATGTTTATGGGGTACAATGTGATGTTTTATTTTATGTATGCAATGATAATGCTCAAATCAGGGTAATTTACAGACCATCACCCTAAACTTTATCATATCTTTGTGGTGTGTATTCTCAAAATCTGTAGAGATTTTTTCATTGATTCATTCAGGTTTTCCAAATATGTGATGAAGTCTTCCATAAGTAGAAATATTTCTATTTGTTTTCTTCTGATTCTACTGTCTTTTATTTATTTGTAAATTTGTTTTCTAATGCCTTCTAAAGCCTACTGGTTTTTGGGCTGAGATTTAGGTATTTTACTATCTTAAAGAGGTATACATTATTCCCTGATCCAATGGGTATTTTACAACACTTGATGAATTTTGAATTAGTCAAATTCCTTTCATTTTTTTGCATTTCATTTTCTCAAAATTTACCCATAGTTTATAGACCTTTAATCTCCCATCTCCATTGGCTCTTTTACCATATAAATTTTTTTTGATACTCTTTCTCTGGCCTGCCTTTTCTGTACAAACTTAAGAAGAGTGGCCAATGCTTCTTTTGTCTATGGGGTCTTATGACAATTTTTTTGGTATAAAATATATACATATATTTTAGATCCATGTTTCTTTTTGTACTCTAATGTCAGAGTGTAACAATCTTGTCCAGATGCACTTGTATTTCATAATGTGATTTTTTTCCATGTCCTGGAGGGCTTATATCTGATTTTCAGGACATCCTTGAGTTACAGGATCAGTTCCTATTAATGTACCTTGATGTCCATCCTGACATTTAGGCATGAGGCCACCAAGTAGAAAGAGTCACAGCATCTAACCTGAATTGACTGACTAATTTTTAATTAAATTTTCATTTTTATATAATTGCAGATTCACATGTAGTTCTAAGAAAAAAAAAATATAAAGATCTCATGTGCTCTTTGCCTAGCTTCTCCCAATGATAACATCTTACAAAACTGCAGTACAGTGTTACAACTAGAATATTGTTATTGATACAGTCAAGGCATAACTCTTTCATGGACACAAGACTCCCTAATGTTTCCTATTGCTTTTTATAGCCACATCTTCCTTCTCCAAAAAGGAACAAATTATTAACATATATAATTTGGGTACATCTCAAGAGAATTACACTGCATGAAAAAAAGACAGTCCCATAGATTAAATACTGTATGATTCCATGACATAAAATTCTTGGGATGAGAAAATGATAGAATTAAAGAACAGACTAGTGGTTGTTTGACCTGAACTTGATGGTGTTATGCCCACTCCTCTTTTTAAACAGTAATTACATTTCATTTTTATGGGAAGAAATATGTAGCATTATTTAAGAAGGTAAATTCAAGAAAATATTGCACCATCATTTAGTTAACACCATGTCTTGGAGGGAACTTTTTATAGCAACTGGGTATAATTTAATTTTCATATTCTTTTTCAAATGCTGAAATCAAAGAATTATGGAATAATTATTGAATCAAATATGAATCATTCATACAGTGAACTTCTCTCTTAGCCAAAATAATAGAGAAAAAGTACTGATTCTTGCCTCTAAAAGTGAGGTATCTTTAGAAAAATGTCACTATGGTTATGTGTGATTCTTCCCTGCTGTCTTTACACAGCATATTACTGCTTCCATAGAGCCAATGGTAAGATGACATTTATTTCCCTTTCTCTTTGTAGCTCTCCTTCATGCATAGATTTCAGTCCCTGTTGGGGCAGTTTCCATTGTTATTTGATAACAAGGAATCTTTGGAAGCTGTGAAAATTTCTAGAAATTTTTCTGAAGTGATTTTAATTAAAAATTGTTTTACATTTTCATGTCCAGTTTAATTTTTTAATGCATTATAGTTATAGGTAATATTAAGGTTCATTTTGACATAATTATACACTGATAGAATATAATTTGCTTCCTTTCAGCCCACATATTGTATTGAGTATTTGTCATTTTTTGCAGATAGCCAGTGGAAAGAGTGGCTTCTACTCATACTCCTGGGATAAACAAACTTTTGGGGAAGAAGTAAAAAAATTGTGCTGTATTTGTGAAAAATATATTTTGATGTTTATTACAGAAACTACTTTAGGAGAGAATCAAGGAAGTTTCTTGTTTCCATTCAGATCTCCAATCTATACAAATGTAAAGGAAACTTCCTTTTAAATATTGTCTCATTGCCTTGGAGCCATGGATGGATGATGTTTCCTTTCTTTAATATGAGATGGAAAAGTGGCTGGTACAGATTTAATTTGAAGTCAGGTTTCTCATCAAAATCTTCTTTATCAGACTTATTTCCACTATTCTTCCCTCCATCCTCTGTTTTCTCTCTCCTCAGGAAAATACCAAAGCCATTCTTTTCCTTTGAATCAGGTAAATGCACGGAACGTTGTTCACTTCTGAGACAAGAGGCTACACCAGTGTTTTTCAAATTTAAGTATGTACTTATCCATGGGGGATACATTCTAATACTGTTCTCCCCTATCTATAAAAACCTGTGAAAAAGATTTATAAGTTAAACATAATAAGAGGTTAACATAACAATAATAATACAGAACAATTATGCCAATACACAGTTCTCCCTTAGTATCTGGGGGATTGATTCCAGGACCCTTTGTGGATATCAAAATCTATGGATGCTCAAAACTTATCTAAAATGTCATAGTATTTTTAAAAATCTATGCAAACCCCATGTACTTTAAATAATTTCCGGATCACTTATAATACCTAATACAACACGAATGCTAGGTAAATAGTTGTTATACTGTACTGTTTAGGGAATAATGATGAGGAAAAAAAACTATGTATTCAGTGTTTTTTTTCAAATATTTTTGATCTGCAGTTGGTTGAATCTGCATAAATGGAACCCACAGATATGAAAAGATGATGATTTTATGCATGTTCACCTTTGTAATTAATTTTCCATTTAATGTTTTCAGACAGTGGTTGACCAAGGAGAACTGAAATGACAGAAGTGAAACTGTAGGTTGTGTGTGTGTGTGTGTGTGTGTGTGTGTGTGTACCATATCTGATTCTCTTGGACAGCTTGCTGAAATGCATATTCTGGGTCCTATACATAGAGTTTGTGATTTGGTAGGCCTGGGGTGGAACTCAAGAATTTTTCTTCCCAAGAAATTCTCCAATGATGCTTCTGCTGTTGTTCTGGAAACAAGCTTCCAGGTGCTGCTGGTTAACACCACTCGGTTCTCCAGCCAACTGGTAGCCATGCTGCACCCAACAGCTAGTTCTCTGCATTTTTTTCCCCTGTGAGTTGGAGATATACTGATATTTAAAATATACTTTGTCTTTGATAGTTTTCATGATACATTCTAGATTCTAAACATTCTTTTTCTAAAAAGTAATGATTTAAATTTTGTCTACAATTATTCTCTCCTTTCCTCCAGATGCATTATTTTCCCACACTCTTCATTTGGTTTCCTTACCCTTGTGGAGGGATTGCGGGTTGAGAACTGAGTTCATCAGAAAATGCTCAGATAAAGATTCATGTAAAAGTGATTTTTCTGGAGGCTTTCTATGCAAATCCAGAAGGGAAATACAGAATAGAGACCAAGGATGACTGAGAAAGCATACAATATCAAGTCATTCTGGATAATGGGTACTTTAGTTCAAGAATGCATGGAGTCTGAAGAAATTGTGTGACAAGACTTAGAAGTGACTTCAGCAGCAATCAAGCATCTGGAGTGTTTACACCCTACCCATGTAAGTTAGGGATGTAGGAATGCTCCACATAGGTGCAAACTTCCAGGTTCTCTGGGCTTTCCTGAGCAGGAAACATGCTGTGACATCTTGATTGGATATTTCTAACTAATAGAAGTAGATGCTGACCGTTGGGAGTTTGTGAACACTTGACTTGAATCTTGGGTGCAACAGAATGAGAATGGGATCTGACAGCGTGTGGGTGGAACACTGGTGAGTATCTGGTTCACTTCTAACTGGCAGAGGTATTTCTGTAACTGATGAGACATTAAGGAGAGAAGCATTGCATCTGAATTGGTCATTTATCATTTGTTTCATGAGCTTTCCTCCTTCTGGATATATTTCCTGCTCTTTTTATATGATCATAAGTGAAGTTCATAACAGCATATTTGTCTTTATCCTGATGCTTTATATATTGAGTGAAATTTTGTTTTTGCTAATTGTGAATTAATTACTTGCCCTTGGAATGCAAAGCAATAGATTTGTTCTGCTCTTAGTGGAGTCTTGGCTCCCTCTGTCTTTGCTCTTCCCAGATACGGAGATCTGGAAATATTGACTCTGCTCCACTTACTCTGACCTTATTCCATTTCTGACAAGAACTGGAAATTTTCAACAGAACCCAGCTCCTGGGATAGGGTGCTCCTGTACCTAGGTGTCCTGTCTCTTATGCCTGAGATATTTGGGTGGCTCACATTTCACTCCTGCTATTCATTTGGGTTTGTAGGGTGTGTTCCTGACTATGCTGTTATCCTCGGGTTTGGTGTACAGATCGATCCGCTGCACTTGTCCTCTTGCTCTGTTCCCCTGAGTCTGACTCTCATGAGATGCATTATCAGACTCTCTTACCTTCTGCCTAAGCAAGAAATGTGGGGAAAGAAATGAGCAAGGTAGCATGTTATTGCTCTAGACTGTCCCTTGATAGTGCGGTGGGCTGTGTTCATCCACCTGGAGCCTCCCCACCCAGCTCTCTAGCTCCTTGTCCACTTCAGCCTACATGGTAATGGTGCCTCTTTGACTTGACCTGTGCAACCTCTAATGATTTTTCTATATCCTATACACACTTTGGAAATAGTTCCTGTTCTCTTTGCCCAAACAAACCATATGGGTTTATTCTTTTCTCAATATCACATGCACCAGAGGGTCTAGCTCGTAGGCAGTAAATTCACTTTTTTTTTTTTAACAGCGTGTCTGGTCATCTCTCTGTTCCTTTTTCCTCATACAAATGAATAATGGCAGAATAGAGTGCCCTTGACTTCTCTGAGTTCAGGAATGTTGTTGCAAGAAGGAAAATTCTGGTGAATAATTCCAGAACAAAGTCTACTCTTTTTATTCCTAAAGTTCCATATGGTGTGGGAAAGCAGGCATCTATACAGATCACATTTTGTTTTGTTACCCAGAGATTTCATAGAATGACGTGGGACACTGGAAGCAGGGCAGGTCAATGAGCAGTACAAGGGAAATATAGCCTGAAGGGAAATAGTGTTGGGGAGATTGATCTGTTCATGTTTCTTACTTACTTTTTCAAGATAATTTTAAAGAATAAGCATTTAAGCACTGAAACCATCCTGAGCTATATTTATAGAACTTTGGAAATAAGAATTTAGCATGCAACTATGTGCTTATGTGAGATAAGCAAAGTTTTGTTTTTTTTTAAACAAGAGAAAATTTGGTTTGGGAAAAATGTTTCTCTTTCTTTCTAAGTGGGCCTTTCCTCCTAAGTGAACACTTAACTACTTAACTTCCATGCTCTAGTAGAGGGAGAATGGGAGGTCTCCCTTCTCTTTATCCATCTATTTGGTCTCCTTCTTCAGGTAGAGAAGTAGAAGAACCAAATGGCCCAGTGTCACTGGGCTACTCTTGGTAGAACTGAACTGTCCACTGGTCCAGCATTGGTGTCCTCTTTCAGGTAATTATTCTCCCTGGGTAGAGAAAAACTGATATCCATTTCTCCTTGTGCCAGTACTCATTTGATTTGTCTGGGGGAAGAGGGAATTAGAAAAATGTTTTATGGCTGCAGATCTAAGCTGTGTCTTCCAGACAACTATCAGTATTGAAGTTTATGTTTTATTGTTCTTCTTGGAGGATCCTGAATTTTATTTCTTAATTAATTATTTACTGAATGTGCAAAGAGTAGGAGGAGCAATCACCAGCTTTTACAATCTCAACAATTTCCTTTTCTCTTCACAGGCCCAGTGAGTCAGCCTATAATATCACTTGCCTTTGCCCAAATATGCAGGGCTTTACTGGATTTCCAGAATTTTATTTTGTTTTGTGTTTTTGAGCTCTTGAATGTCCTCCTCCACACTGTGCTATTAACCCACTTATTATTTATGACACATAGCAATTTGTTCTTAGAATGTCATAAACCTCACAATATAATATAGTGATATGTAATATCACCATTCTGTAATATGAAATATTATTTTCTTGGAAATAATATAATAGTAATATATAAAGGGATATGTTTTCTTGGTGCAAATTTAAAGTAAAAACATTATAGATATGACTAATAACCTGTTATAAAAACAAAACTATGCCATAGAATAAAACACAGAATTATTTTATATAAAAAAGTCTGTAATTGGACAATTAACAACTTCAGGAATTTACTAATAACTTCATAAACTGAATATCTAAGGACACTCAATAGACAATGAGGTACAATTGACCTATGAAAAATAGACTTCTAACATGGTATCGATCATCTAAAATATAAATGTTTATTTTCTGTTAAACAAACATTTGGCTAACAATAACATCATCAACTTTAATAAACATTAAAAAGAATTCCAAGATACACTGATAGCCTTAATTATTTTATAAATCATCCCAGAAAGTTTGAAGTGATCACATATTCAGTAGATATTTATACATATTCAGTAGGTATTCAATAGATATATACAGTATATAAACTATGTTAATATTTATTATATTACCATTCGAATCTGGCTTATAATTTTATGAAATAACTATCATCACAAGCTGGCAGGAACAAATAAAGTTTTGTATATTTGTCTAGTGAAATAACACACAGGGAAATCTACAAAGCCTACTACATACCACATGGATGTATAATATATGGCTGACATTATGATGATCAAAATAAACCAGATAATAAAACACTTAAAGTTCAAGAACAGGCAAAATTAACCTATAAATGTAGAATACAGAATGAGGTAAATTCTTGGGAGGCTGGTGGTACTATTGAAAGGAGAGGAGTATGAGGGAACTTCTGAGGTGTTGGAAATGTTCTGCATCTTGATCTAAGTAGTAATTAGTAGTGATTATATATTGTGTTGAATTCTGAAGATTTTGGCCCTTTATGCAGGGTGGAAGGCAGAAATGTAAGGATGTTATAAATGGGTTATGGATCAATGCTCTAGCAGATGACACCCTGGCATAATTTTTTTTTTGCCAGGTTGCATAGTTAAAGAAAAGAAAAAAATAATTACCAGAAGATGCTGAAGAGTGAACAGAAGCATACAGATTCTAGTAGGAATCAGCACCCACTAAGATGAGGGGAGACATGCAGCAGTAACAAGCGAGTTCCCCATGTTGTTGCTTTCCCCCCAGCACCAACAACAGTATATATTGTGCTCATATAGAAAAACATTCTCTCTGGTCTGGGGAGCCAGAAAAGTGAAGTCAAGAAATCATCAATACTGAGGAGAATCAGGTAAGTTCTGAAAACAAATGAATCACAGAGGAGATCTCTAGACAAGATGTAGCCACATCTCTGATGCCTAAATCATGCATATGCAGAAAAGACTCAGAGTGGCTCAGACACACATAAAACATGTGAACTATGTCATAGATGCTGCCCAAGAATTTACAGTTTTCAGTTCAAGCCCAACCAAAAATAAATAAAGAAAAAAAGAAAGAAAGAAAAGCCTGATAAAAGAAGGAAAACAAAACTGTGGAGAAAAACAATGGAATCTAGAATCTCCACTTAATAATCTCGGTGTCCAGGGTACAATCCCAAATTACCTAACATTCAAACAACTAAGAAAATGGAAGACTTGCTCAACAAGAAAATCAGCTGCATTGGATCACAAGATGAACCAGATGCTAGAACTAACAGGTAAGAATTTTGAATGAGTTGTTAGACCACCACAATAAGGTAAAGCAAAAGGTGTTTTAAATAAATAAAAATCTCAGGTAAGGAAAGATACATCTCAACATCTGGGAAAAAAAAGCATTGCAAAAAAAGAAGCTTTAGAATGGAAAATACAGGTTTTAAAGTGGATGTATTCAGTAGCCAAAGGGGTATGACAGAAGAAAGAGCAAGTAAACATGAATATTGGCCAATAGAAATTATCTAAGGAGAAATATAGAGAAAAAAATTGAAGATAAACAAAGCCACGGTGCCTGTTAAATTATCTCAAATGGTCAAGTGTGTTTAATTATAATACCAAAAGGAAAGAAGATAAAGCATTTGACAGAAAAAATATCTGGAGAAATAAGCCTTCCACATTTCCTAAATATGATTAAAGACCGACAGGGCACCAGGAATGGAATATATCTGACAACACAAAAGATGAGTTTTCCACTTTGGATATAGCCAAAATAATTGAAAATAGGAACTTGAAGAGATATCTGCATTCCATGTTCATTGTGGCATTATTCTTAGTAGTCAAGAGGTAGAATTAATCCAAATATTCATCAACAGATGAGTGAATAAAAGAAACATAACATGTAATACACACAATAAAATATTATTCAGACTTAAAAAGAAGCGCATTCTGACGTGTTATAACACAGATGAATCTTGAGGGCATTATGTTAAATGACATAAGCTGGTTGCAGAAATATAAATATTGTATGATTCCTCTTTTATGAGGTACCTAAAGTAGATAAACTCCAAGAAAGTAGAATGGTGGTTTCCAGAGCCTCAATATGGAGAAAAAGGAAGTGTTACTTAATAGACATAGAGTTTCAGTTTTGCAACATAAAGGAAATTTAGAGATATGTTATAAAACAGTGTGCATTAATGGTCATTAGTGTACTCTACACTTTAAAAACAGTTAAGATAACAAATTTTATGTTACACATTGAACAATAAAAAGTCATTTTTTTATTTATGTAATTTTCTCTCTATGTATTTAGAAACCATGAATCTGGTTGGATCACAAGAATCTGGTTAAACAAAAGTTATAACATTTTATTGTGGGTTTTATAATATTCATAGATGCATTATATCTAACAACTATAACATAAAGAATGGGTGACATGGACCCATATATTGCAAAATTTCTGCATTTTTCCATGTAATAGTATATTATTAATTATTAGCAGGATCTAGACTGTAATCAGGCAATTACTGTCCTTACTAATAATGCAAAGAAATATAGTTAAGAAAATCAATAGGTAAGTTAAAAATCTAAATTGTAATAAGTAAGTTTAAATAAAATCCAGCAAAATAAGCATAGATTATAAAGAACAGAGGAAATAAGTAGAAAAAAAAATGGAAAAGCCAAACCCAAACTTATCAATAATTATATAAAATCTTAATGACATAACACTCCAATTAAGAGGAAATTGTTAGTGTCTTAAAAACAAATTAAACAAGAGCCAGCCATATGTTTCCTCCAAAGTACATATTTAGAATATAAAGACAGAAAGGTTGACATAACTGATGAAGAAAGATATTCTATTCAAACAGTAAACTTAAAAAATCCAACAAGGTATAGAAAGAATAATATATCATGATAAAGTAGTTTCCCCCCAATGCATATCTGGTTGATATATCTAAATAGCAAAAATAAAATTCACCATATAAATAGAAAAGAGATTCAGAAGACAAAATATTTGAAAAAAAATCAATACTCTTTCATAATACAAACATTTAGAAAGGGAATGTCCTTATTGGATACAGAATATATAAAAAATGGGATAATTAGGCCTGGTATTACTAACTATCCAAACTATCTATGGCTCTCCCACGTCAGTAGATTGCCTAATGTACATGACCTTTCTCTCTGCTCTTCAAAGAAGTTCCGGAGGTGGGAGTAACTTGTTAGGAACTGAACAACCCTCCTTTAACTTTTTTTGAAGAACATTCTATAGAATCTCTTTGATGTCTCCTGATATAAATAAAGCAGGTGCAGGCGCCATAGTCGAGAATTCAATCTGTCTGATTGGTCCCCGACCCCCTCCTCCGCTTTTGAAACTACTTTCTGTGTTTTGTGGTTTTTTTCGTCATTCTATTTTTCTTAGCTTTTATTTCTCAGTGAATCCATTCCACCGAGGGGAACCCCATTTCCACGGACACGGAAGAGAGATTAGCAATAAGTAAATATGTTCTTATTTGCACATGACATAGCCATATCTGTAGAAAATGTTAAAGAATCTGCAAACAAGTAACATGACTAATAAGTGAGTATATTTCACAAAGTCTCAGGATTTAAGGTCAATATACAAAAGATGAATTGTAGCTCTATATATTAACAATGAATAATTAGAAATACAAAAAATAATTCAATTTGCAATAGTGCAGAAAATATTAAGGAATAGGGTTGGGGTTGTGGCTCAGTGGTGGAGCATTTGCCTAGCACATGTGAGGCACTGGGTTCCATCCTCAGCACCACATAAACAAATAAATAAAATAAAGATATTGTGTCCATCTATAACTTAAAAAAATCATAAAAAATACTAAGGAATAAATTCACCAAAGGTGCTCAGGACTCTATGGACAAACATTGCAAAGGGGGACCAAAAAGGAATAAAGGTAGTGTCATATCACTTTCATAGCCCAGAAAACCCAAAATCATTCTGAAGGTGATCCTCTACAAATCAATCCATAGACTCAATGTGATCACAACTAAAATCCTAAGAGGCTTAAAAAAAGAGAAAATAACAATCTTATTTTGAAATTTACACTAAAGGCCTAATATAGTATAAAGATTATGAAGAGGAATAACAAATTTGGGGAACTATTTTACTTGATTTCAAGATTTACTATAAAGTTACAATAATCAAGGGGACACATTTAGATCAATGAAAAAGAAGAGCATCCAAAATTAGAAACTATTTTTGTGGTCAATTAATGTTGACAATGACACAAAGGTAACTCAGTGGGCAAAAAAATCCTGCTTTCCACAAATGGTGCTACAATAATTGGGCATTTATATGAAGGAAAATAAACCTCAGGCTGTAACAAGTCTTGTGAAAATGAACTTGAAATGAAATATTGTCCTAAAAGTGAGAGGTAAAACTTTAAGATTTCCATAAGAAATTATAGAAGATATTCATCGTATCAGGTTAAACAAGAATTTCCCAGACATAAATAATAAGAGGGAAAAAAGAGATAAATACACATCAAGATGATGATGATGATGGTGATGATGATGGGAGAAGTCTCACTAAGTTGCCCCGACTGGCCCATAACTGGCAACCCTCCTGCTCCAGCCTCCAGAGTCCCTTGGATTATGGGTGTACATCGTGACGTCTAGCTTCCATGGATTATTATGGCCACCCTTGTCTCTTAAATTAGGAGATTGGAGGATTTACTTCTAGCTGACATGATCAATTCAAGAGGAAAGAAGTCATTTTGTGGGATAAGAGGCCTCTAATTGTCAGCCTACTTGACCCACTGAGGAGGAGTGAAGTCCTCTTGTTGACCTTAAGTCAGAGCGCTCTCAGTATCCTATCCATTTAGAGCACCTTTTGGAAAAGAACCAAGGATCTCTAGGCAGTACAAAAAGACTAATATGAAAAAAGATTTTGATGAAACAATATTGTGAGGCAGTTGCCGTACCACATGGCTCCATTTTTGTTGTGGGTCCCTCTAACTAACAGATTGCTGGAAAAAAGAAAAAGTCTGTTTCTAGGTTTTTGATAGAAAAATTTTGGATATGATTATAATTTTAGCTGAACTTTCTCACATTTTTTGGGTCCTTTCTTTATTGTTCTTCAAAGTATATGCCTCAGAAAACTTTTTCAACTGTAGGCTACAAGTCTGAAGTGGGCCATAGCAGCAACTTCCTGGAGCTGAACTTGGGAAAAATGACAGGGACATTAGCAGCAAGGGAAGTTCATAGCTATGAATTGGACCATTTGATCCAGGGTCACTTCAAGTTCAGCCCCTGGAGGTGGACCTGTGTGGTGAGACAGGAAGACACCTGAGAGCATATGCTCTGCCAATGCATGTGCGAGAGACATGATATGCTGAGTGTGGGCCTGCAGAGCTATCAGGATGGAAACCCTGGACAGGCGGAGAGAGGTAACGACAGCTTTAGGCAGCTCGCCCTGATCACAGGGTGTCTATAGTTCCAGCAGGACATGATTCTCTAAATAACTCTAGGATATGGGTCAGGACACTGGTAATTATAGGGATGCTTGGACTTAGCTGGTGATGGTGCCAGGCTGTGGCTTTTTGTTGCCCTCTTATTAATGAGGTGCAGTAGAGAGGGAGGTCTATGAGGCCAGGTCACCCATTTAATTGGTGTTGGATTTAGCTTGAATTTGCCAAAATGCATTGAAGGCCTTCATTTTGTTGTTTGTGGTGGGACTGGAGGTTTAAGACTTGACTAGGATTATAACTATCATGATAGTATTTATGAGGGCTGGAATTGTGGCTCAGTGATAGAGCGCACGCCTAGAGCATGGGTTCGATCCTCAGCACCACATAAAAATAAAATAAAGGTATTGTATCTAACTATAACTAAATAAACAAAATATTAAAAAATAACAGTATTTATAATAGTTTTAACTCTCATTCCTTATTTATTCCCACAAATTGTACTACATTGTTTCATTTTGTACCATGTCGTATATCTTTTTATAAAATGTCAAATTAGTTTTGATATCCCGAAAATTCTTTGGAAAATTTAGAAAATGCATGAACTCAGAGCAATAGAAAGATGAACTTTGAAATTTGGAGATTAAAAATTTCTATGGGAGATACCAATATGCTTATTTTTGGTATGTGACTTTGGGAAAATTATATGTACTTTATTATCTGTAAAATGAGAAAATGAAAACATCTTTGGAGCTTTGTGACTCCAACTATCAAACTTTGGTCTACTTCTCAGATTGGAGATAAGAACTCCTTCATAAATTATCATAGAAACACACTGGTTCTCATACTTAACTGTTTATTAATGGCTAATGGCAACTGTTAATGGTCTTTCATTATTTGTTTGCCATGGAACTTACTTAGAACTAACCAACTAACTAACTCTGAAGGTATCATTTTCAACAATAGAAATCAATGCACCTATGGCAGCATTTTCCTCCACAGAGACATATTCCTTGGTTGCTACCAATGAACAACAGTTACTAATATGGCATTATGTAAAAATGTGGATGTGTAACCGATGTGATTCTGCAATCTGTATTTGGGGTAAAAATGGGAGTTCATAACCCACTTGAATCTAATGTATGAAATATGATATGTCAAGAGTTTTGTAATGTTTTGAACAACCAATAAAAAAAAGAAAAAAAAGAAATATTTAGCAACTGAGCATCTACTAGTGCCAGGAATAGTCCATGCCCAACTTATTAATAAGGGTGATGATCTCCTCCCCCTATAATGAGTTGAGTCAGTCTCTCATCCCCATCTCACTGTATTTTTTTTTGAGAGAGAGAGAGAGAAAGAGAGAGAGAGAGAGAGATAATTTTTTTAAATATTTATTTTTCAGTTTTCGGTGGACACAACATCTTTATTTTATGTGGTGCTGAGGATTGAACCCAGAGCCCCGAGCATGCCAGGTGAGCGCTTTACTGGTTGAGCCACATCCCCAGCCCTCACTGTATTTTTGAATAGACCACATTGTTACCACTTGATTTGGTTCAGGTCCTCTGAGAAGTAGATACCAAGACAAGATCAGATGTGCCATCTGACAGGGGAAAATGAGGAGGAAGCTAAGAGTGCCACCAGACTGGCAATGCTGATGCCAAGGATGTCAGAGAATTCTTAAGCCAAATTCCATGGGAAGAGTTTGCATGTGCCAGGAATAGACTTTCTTTACTATTTCCATTCTTTTTAGTTATGGTCTGGGAGTAGCCTGTGGGAAGCCTGGCCTCAATGCAAATGTGGCAACTGATTTCAGATTGCAGTAGTAGTGGGAATCAATTATTCATACTTGCTGGAGTAGTATATCTGAGAAGTACATTTGTATGATTACTATAAATACCTTAAATATAAAATATTCATGTTTGTTTCATTTAAAAATCTTAAGAAAATAATTTGATTCAAAGCAAAAATATTAGAACTACCTATGGAATCTTATGACAGGGTGAAATAAAATATATAACAACAATGGCATAAAAGATGAAGGTGAACTGGAAGTAAACCCTTGCAATTTTCTTTATATTATACATAAAGGGTTAAAGTATTTCAAGATAGATTCTGATAAGATAAAGTTGCATATTCTCAATACCATTAGTAACCACTTATAATATAGATGGCAAACCAAGAGGAGAGATAAAGCAAAATACTAAAAGGTACTCAGATAATCTGAAGGAATTCAGGAAAAGAGGGGAAAAAAAGTAACAAAGGTCAGATCAGACAGTATGAATAGGAAACAAATAGTAAGATCATAGGATTACCTAAATAATTACATTAAGTATAAATAGTTCAAACGTCAATTAAAAGAGAAAAAGTTACACTAGGTAAAGAAAAGAATCAAACTCAACTATCTGCAATTTAAATGAGTCACACATTAAATATAAAGACAGATTTTTTTCTTAAAAATTATGGAAAACAGTATGGAAATTAAACTAAAAATAAAACTAGCATATGATCCAGCAATTCCACTACTGGGTATATATCCAAAGAAAATGAACTTATTATATCAAAGAGATACATGGACTCTCATGTTTATTACAGCACTTTCACAATAGCCAAGAGACAGAATTATCCAAGCTATCCATCAAATGATGAATAGATAAGGGAAATGTGGTACATATATACAATGGAATATTATTCAGCCATAAAAAGAATGAAATTCTGTGGTAACATGGATGGAATTGGAGGCCATTATATTAAGTGAGATAAGTTCAGGCACAGAAAAATAAATATTGCATGTTCTCACTAATTTTGTGGAAACTAAAAAGTCAATCTCATAAAAGAACAGAGTGGAACAGTGCTCTCACTGGAGACTGGGAAAGGCAGAGAGGAAGGGTGACATAAAATAATTAAATAAGGATCCTACAACACAACCATGAGGAACTAATTCTGTTTTTTTATAGTTTAGTGGGGTAACTATTGTCTACAACAATGTATGATATATTTAAAAATATCTAGAAGAGTAAGAAAGTTCCCAGTACACAAAAATTAATGAAGATGGAAGTGATAATTACCCTGATTTGATTATTACACATTGTATACATGTATAAAATTGTCATACTGTACATCATATATACAAATATTGTGTCTGAACTTAAAAAAATTAAAGTTAAAAAAGGATGGGGAAAGTCTTACTGTGTAAGAGTTAAGAAATATGGAATAGCTATATTAATTTAAGACATATCAGACTTTAAGACTAGGAATATTAAGGAGGATCATTAGGGATATTTCATAATAATTAAAGTATCATGTAATAAATGTACATAGTGATTCTACATGTACAACCATCTTATAACTGAACTTCAAACATTAAGGCAAAATATTGAAAGAACTGAAAAGAGATATAGAAAACTATGGCTCAGGTTGGAGATGTCACCATTCCTCTTTCATTAATTGATAGAATACATAGAAAATCATTATGGACATAGAAGATGATACTGTCAACTTAGGTGATCAAAGTGACATTTGTAGAACATCTCACAACGATAGAGGACAGATTTTTTTTTCAAGTGAACATGGAAAATTCATCAAAATAGGCCATATGCTGGAACATTAAACAAGTTTCAATAAATTTGAAAGTACTGAAACATACAAAATATGTTCTTTTATGACTGTAGAATTAAATTAAAAACTAAGAACAGATCTCTGCAAAATCTCCACATACTTGAAAACTAAATGACACACTTCTGAATACCCACTGTAGAAAAGAAACTAACTACAAGGGGATTTATAAAATATTTCAGAAGTAAATAAAAAGAAAAAAAATGTTGTTCATTGTATGATTCTGTAGTTAAACATATGATGTTAAGTGCATATATATTATAGAATTAAAGTTTAAAGTCAATAACCAATAATTCTCATCCTAAAAATCTAAAAATAGAAGATCAACTGAACCCAAAGTAAACAGGAAGAGAGAAATGATAAAAATGGAAGTATAAATTAATGAAATAGAAGATCAACAATTAATAGAGAAAAGTTAATGAAGATAATATGGAGACCTTTTAAGAGATCAAAAAATTGATTGAAGTCTAGCAAGGCTGATCAAAAAAAGATCTAAAACAAAAAGTAATAATATGAACAATGAAAAAGGGTTAAGCACTAAAGGTCCTATAGACATTTAAAAAATAAAGAAATATTATGAATAACTTTATGCTGATAAAGGTGACAGCTCCTAGGATTCTACTTGCAGGCCAAGTAGAGGGAGGGAGCTGACCTTCCACAGGTATATCACATTCGCTGCCCAGTGTGTAGCCTTCCCAGGCTTAATCCTTGAGAGTAGTCACACCTGCTTGTAGAATTTCCTGGCCTGCTTCTGCTCATCATGTGAGCCACCAGATTCAAAGGTGAATTTTTCTTTCACCCACCTCCTTAAGATACAGTGCTCCTGCAGCTAGAGTCTGGAGCCACAGAACATCGGAAGCGCAGCCTTCCTCTAGTCCACCATCTTAAATTTCCCCTGCTTTTTTTTTTCTTCTTACCTGTGTTGTTGCATTTTTTAACAACAATGTATTGATTTTAAAACTAGAGAAACCTCACTTGAGGGGGAAAACTAAAAAGACTAAAAACAAAAACAAAACGTTGACATCTTAGAGAAACTGGAAATTTTTTTAAAATATTCAAATTAATAAAAGTTACAAAAGAAATAGAAACTCTACATAGTCCTTAATCTATTAAAGAAATGGAATTTGTTCTAAACTTCTTCAAATGTCTTTATTGTTGAATTCTTGCAAACGTTTCATGCAAAAGTATACAAAAAGTGATATGAAAGAAGATACTCAAGTGCAACTATACAATATATTAAAAATCACTTTTCTTTCTTCTTATTTCTCTTGAATGTATAGATATATTACTCTTGAAATTATTATTATTATTATTTTCTGGGAAGGGAGAAGCTTCTGTGAATTTTATGGATTTAAGAAGTATTTACTAAAGTCAGATTTTATACTCTGAACATATATGCAAACGTGGTGTCCCTGGCTTTCAGATATGAATGCTGTCTCAGCCATGTCTGATGATTTTCCCAAGTTCACCCAGCTGATGAATTAACGAGTTGGAATTTGATTCCTGGTCATTTGTCTTCAAATCTTGCTCTGAGCATTTGCACTTGGCTTTTCTGACATTTCTGTATGTTCATTTTCTTGCTCTCATTTTTGGAAAGCTTTAATCATTGGCTCTTTTATCTTTTAATATTTCTGTTTGGAACAATCCATGATTCTTTTGTGATCATTTATGTTTATCTGATGCCATGATTTGCATATTGGCCCCTTTTGTTCCAATCTCTGATTCTCCATGAACTATTCTTATGTATCACTTCCTTTTAAAGGTTTTGGATACTATTTCATAATCTAGACTTAAATCCAGCACCCTACTTTTTTGTTTATTTCTGCCATCTACTCATGATTCCCTGGACCAAAATTTTATTCAGATTTGATTTGCACTTCTTTCTTCTCTTTCTCCTCCAAATCATAGAGACATTAATCCTTTTCCTTTCATATTCTCTTTTGACAGTGTTTTTGCTTAACTATTTTACTACTTGTAAAACCTTAGCTTTCTTCCTTCCTTTACCCTTCCCCTATTTAGTGGATTCTGCATGCCACTCTGTCTAAAATAGTCCTTTCATCTGAAAGCATAGATTAATAACAATAACCTATTACTTAAAAAATTTTTTTTTAGATATTGGTGGACCTTTATTTTCTTCATTCATTTATATGTGGTGCTAAGAATCAAACCCAGTGCCTCACACTTGCTAGGCAAGCGCTCTACCACTGAGCCACAACCCCAGGCCCCCCAAACCTAATGCTTTTTATAACTTCTATGTTGTATATTGTATGCAATAGAAACTAACATTTATGATTATTCATGTTTTAAAATTAGCAATTTAAAGTTCAAGATAGGTTAAGCTCTGCAATAAAAAAAGCAGGAAATTGGCAAATGTCTGTTTTGGGGACAAAGAAGATATGTTAACCTTTGTAATTGTTGAGTTCAGGGTGATGTTATGTTTTGGAGCTGAGATGTTCTTCCAGAGCTTATGTATTGAAGCCTTGATCCCCAATGCAGCTGCAGTTCAGAGGTTGGGCCTCTGGGAAGTGATTGGATAATATGGGCTCTGACTTTTTCAATTGAATAATCTAATGGATTAATGGGATATTAGAAGGTGGTGGAACTTCAGGAGGTATGGCCTCCTTGGAGGAAATAAGCCACAGGAGATGTGTCCTTGAAAGGTATATCTTGTCCCAAGCCCCTTCCTCATTCTTTCTTCTGAGATGCCATGAGGTGAGCAGCTTTGCTCTACCATGTATTCTCTACCACGTTCTGCCTCACTACAGGACCATGAACACAAAGACAAGTGAATATGGACTGAAACTTCTGAAACCATGAGCCAAAATAAATCAATCTTTCTTTTCAGTTGTTCATCTCAGATATTTTGTCACAGTGATACATAGGTGACTAATACAGGTGACAACAGGGCATCATACTGAAACATTTTCATAGACAGGTCATACTTATAGGACAAGGAATTAACAGAAAGATGAGTACAAATTTAGGAATAAAAAATACAGAGAAAGTTTTTCAAGTCATGTGATAATATCACCAAAAATATAAGGAAGAAAAGAACTGAACTCTGAGAATTTTGAAACACAAAGTGAGTAAAATTGAAAAGAAGATAGATGGGACATGTCTATATTAGACTGTAAACCTCTTTAGGAAGCCAACCATATCTTCTGAATCCCTTTATTAATATTTTATTATGCTAAATATACGTGTTAAAACTGCAGTGCATCTGTCTGTAATCCCAGCCACTTCAGAGGCTGATGCAGGACAACAGCAAGTTCAAAGCCAGCTTCAGCAAAAGTGAGGTGCTAAGTAACTCAGTGAGACCCTGACTCCAAATAAAATACAAAAAACAAACAAACAAACAAACAACCCCCCCCAAAACAGGGCTGGGAATGTGGCTCAGTGGCCAAGTGCCCCTGAGTTCAATCTTTAGTACACACCCCCCCAAAAATTTCATTAAATTTTATAATGCATATTGCATGACTTTTATTTATTTGTTTATTTTTGCATGCTGGGGATTGAATCCAGGGCCTTATGCATGTGAGGCAAGCACTCTACCAACTGAGCTATATCCCTATATATCCCTAGCCAATGACTTCTTATAGAAGGATTTAATTTTATGCCCCTCCTTAGAGCCTTATTGAAGTGATTTCATCCATTCTTTTTTTTTTTTTTTTTTAAGCAGTGATGAGAATTGAACCCAGGGCCTTTGCCTGACGGGTAAGTACTCAACCACTCAGTAAAGTCTTTCCAAATGCTCAGCTTTATGCTCAGCTAAACTCATTCCAAATGAGGACATTTAAGCTACTATCTTTTCTCTCTGGAAAGGGTGTCTGACTCTTTTTATTGAAAATGTGGTTTGTTCTTGGATTTTTCTTCTGTGGAACCGAGGATATTTGCCTTCAGCACCACCTAAATGTCATTTGATGGCATACCAGACATTTGGGGGTTAAAGTACACACCATATGTACAAAAACACTGTATCATACATACCCATGGGTATGTTATAATACATAGTTCACACATATTTTAATGTTAGCAATAAATAGAATGAGGAAGCGATATCACAGAGATTCAAATTTTAGGAAAAGAAACATTCTTCATCCAATGTAACTTAATAAGCAATATTTTTTCTTTGCTTGCCTCTGCTTATATTGGAGCAATTCAACAGTAAAAAGGTTTAGAGGCGCCTTGGTTCACTTGAAATAAAACCCTGATGCATTGAAAATGAAGTTCCCATGGAAACCATTTCTGAAGTGATAAAAGCTGCAAAATAACTTTTTCTCTGGTGTTTCATCATGTATATAACAACCATGTAAAGCTTCTAGAGGCAAGTGAACTTTTAATAAGCCCCCAAGGTTTTCTTTGCCTGTGAGTCTCAAGGAAAGATTGTCTTATGGGGCTTAATTTTTTGATAATGGCTTGTTTTTCTCTATTTCCTAAGTATGTGTAGTGGGATTGAGAACAAAGATTGGAATTCATTAGAGTTCTACTGGGATGTGGACAGTTCTAAGTGTAAGTTGGCCAAGGAGACACCATTATTGTTGAGACTGAGCTGAGAGTGAACAAGAGCAAGTCCTCATTATTATATGTACACGTATTAAAAAATACACATGCCAAAATACGTGCAATGATTTTAGGTGGACTTGTCTGGAAGAAGATGGACCTCCTTCTTTGTGCTAGAATTTTGTAACTTCTCCAAGTGGACTCTAGCCCTTAATTCTGACCAAAATATGTACATACCATTTGCTATCTGAGGCTGTGATTCTCCCAAATAGACATTTTTTTTCTTGGTTGTGAAATCTGTCATCCTTCATATATAAAAGTCCTGATAAGGAATAGAATGCAAATTGCTGCACAAAGCTTTATCAGTCTTAGTCAACTTACTTGGTGTGACTTGTGATTCTCTAAATTCTCAGTCTCTTGCTCCCTATCCTTTTCCTACATTCAGAGTCTCTCCTTCAGAGCCAGTAATTTGAGTTAATCTATTTTATTTAAAGTGCAGGATAAAATGTAATGTCTTGAACAGATCTTGTGTTAACCCATGAATGCTTGATGTCTTAGTAGAATAACTGATCTTACTAAGCAATGCTTTTTAAGTCTCTTTCAAGTCATTGCTCAATTGTCAGATTAATTCTATTTAAAATAGAAATCTGTATCCCTGTTTTTCAATCCCTCTTCCTTTCTTTCCTTTTCTTTTCATGTGTTTCATGTTTAACTTCTTTCTTCCACTTGAATGAAAGCTCCACGAGGGCAGATTTTTTCCCCATTGAAGACGCAAAGACCTAGAAAAGTTTTTGGTGCCACAGCAGATGTGCAATAGGTATTTGTTGAAGGAATATCATTCTTGATTAATGTCTTTTGTTCATTCCTCATCATTTGACATACTTGCTATAGGGTTAAATTCCTGGACTTCAGACAGTTTTAAAAACGTTTTATTTGTTCTAATTAGTTATGCATGACAGTAGAATGCATTTTGACACATCATACATAAATGGAGTATATAACTTCTCATTCTTTTTATTGTACATGATGTAGAGTTACACAGGTCATGTAATCATATACGAACATAGAGTATAATGTCAGGTTCATTCTTCACCATTCCTACCCCCACACCCTCTCCCCTCCCTTCATTCCCTTCTGTCTAGCTGGACTCCAGATATTGACAAAGGTTGAAACAGTTACCTAGCAAGTATTTGCTTTTAATCACCAAGATAAAATTGCATGAGTAGGCAGTGGGGGGAAATAAAAGTTTCCATTTTTTTGAGTTTGGAGAAGAATTCTTTGATGTGAGTGAAATAATGAATTTGACCCTTCCTGCCTCTAACACTTTTCAACTTCCTTTAAAAATCACTTGTTTTTTATCTATCATGAGTCTCACAGTTCCTTGTAAGTAAACGTGTTGGTTTAGACAATTTGTTATCACTCACAGGGAGGAAGTGTAGCTAAAGATTAAGACCATGAGCACTGGCATTAGAAGGACCAGGGCTTATTCAGAATTCTGAATCTATTAGCTGTATGCACATTTCACTGAAAAAATAATTAAAAAAATTGATGGCATAGTATGTATTTATCTAATACAACATGATATATATGATATATATTGTATATATGAAGTATATATGCATTGTGAAATAATTAAATCTAGCTAGTTGACAAATGCATTACCTCGCATACTTACCATTTTTGTAGTGAAAGCACTTAATATGTTTTAAAACTTTTTAATGTTTCAAGAATAAAATGTATTGTCAATAGCTATAGTTACCTTGCTGTGCTTCTTATTTCAGAAGTGAAGATTAACAGATAAAATTGTGAAATTGTTGTGAGTAGTAAATGTGGTAAAATTATTTGTATACTTTTATTAGATACTTGGTGTACATATAAGGGTGTCCATAACACAGAGTTTGGTACACAGTAAGTTCTCAATACAAGCTAGTGAGAATTGTTTTTCCCATAGTGTTTTGTTCTTCATTATACTTAAAAAGTATAATGAAGGGGGCTGGGGATGTGGCTCAAGCGATAACGTGCTCCCTGGCATGCACGGGGCGCTGGGTTCGATCCTCAACACCACATAAAAATAAAAGATGTTGTGTCCACCGAAAACTGAAAAATAAATATTAAAAAAATTCTCTCTCTCTCTCTCTCTTCTCTCTCTCTCTTAAAAAAAGTATAATGGCTCTTTCGCTTCGCTCCGGGAGGAGAAGCTGAATGTGTAATCAGCAGTGGATTGTAAGTACCCGAGGCAAAGAAAGCTCAGTGCGCCCCGCCTTTTTTTTTCTTTTTTTTTTTTGAATATTTTTTATACAGGGAGAGTTTGTGGATTGGGATTGTTGGCGGGGCTGTGGTTTCTGTGCCGAAAATCCACTCCGCGGGAGCCGCCATTTGCTTTCTGCTTGCTGTCTTGGTGGCTGTGTATACACTGACCGGCAGCCGCACCTAGAGGTTGGAGCTGGGCTGCGTGCCGAGCCCTGTCCTCCGAAGGTTGGACTGCAGCCTCGAGCGTCTCGGTGGCCTGTTCGGCGCTGCACCTTCGGGCAGAGCCTGCTCTGGGGTCGTTCTGCACCCCC
>NW_026000243.1:1453868-1473585 GCF_001458135.2 Marmota marmota marmota | reverse complement strand
ATGAATTACAGTGGATGGGGTAGAGAGAGAAGATGGGAGGGGAGGGAGGGGGGATGGTAGAGGATAGGAAAGGTAGCAGAATACAACAGTTACTAATAGGGCATTATGTAAAAATGTGGATGTGTAACCGATGTGATTCTGCAATCTGTATTTGGGGTAAAATTGGGAGTTCATAACCAACTTGAATCTAATGTATGAAATATGATATGTCAAGAGCTTTATAATGTTTTTCAACAACCAATAAAAAAAATTAAAAAAAAATAAAAAAATAAAAAAAGTATAATGAAGGAAAGAACAGGTCATTAAAAGCCAGGTGAAGCATTATCAAGGGTGTGAATGAACATTTTTTTTCTTTTCTGGGGAGGGTAGACTCTGGGGCAATGGTCCTATGGGAGCTTCTTTAACTAGCTTACTGAGATCTTTGATCCAGAATAAAACTCTTTAGTCTCCTGTCATCCATAGTGTTCATAAAGGCTGTTGTCCCTTCCCTGGAAGCTGGACAGAAGCCTCAGGACAAAGGCAAAACCAGAATGCATGTTCTTCATCTCAGCAAGAGAAACAAGATAAACTAGAGGTTTTAATCCTGAGAGTGGAGAAGTGGAAGTATTGAGACCTGAGCTCCACATTGTCACCCTTTCTCCACAGGACCATTTGTATCTTCATGAAGGAGATGAATGGGAGACAGTAGAGAGCAGCAGTGTGGCTCCAAGCGGAAAGGGGTGAGTTCCTCTTGACCACTGTATTCTGCAGTAGAGGCTCAAAGCACAGGAGTCTGATGGCTGGAGTTGACCTGCTGCTACAACTCAGTAGCATTGGGACTTAGTGCAAGTCACTCAGGTCTCCCTTTACATCATCTATAAAATTAGGACAGGTATAATGCCACCCAGCATTTAGAAGTGTGCCTATTCCATAGTTAGTGTTCAGTAAGTATTTCTTTTCCCTCCACTCCTTTCATTTCCATGAACTTCCATGGTGTGTAGATTCTCTATCTCTCTCTCTCAGTGACTTGCTTCTTTTCCTCTCACAGACCCTCCTAGAGGAGCATGGCTGCAGAGAACTCCTCTTCTGTGACAGAGTTCATCCTTGCAGGCTTAACGGACCAGCCAGGACTCCGGATCCCCCTCTTCTTCCTGTTTCTCGGTTTCTATGTGGTCACTGTAGTGGGGAACTTGGGCTTGATAATGTTGATTGGGCTGAATTCGCACCTGCATATTCCCATGTACTTTTTCCTCCTCAACTTGTCTTTTATTGATTTCAGTTACTCCACCACCCTCACTCCTAAAATGCTGGTAGGTTTTGTCTCAAAGAAGAACACAATTTCCTATGCAGGGTGCATGACTCAATTTTTTTTCTTCTGTTTCTTTGTATTTTCTGAATCCTACATCTTATCAGCCATGGCATATGACCGTTATGTTGCCATCTGTAAACCACTGCTGTACATGGTCACCATGTCTCCCCAGATGTGTTTACTCCTTTTGTGGGGTGTTTATGGGATGGGAGTTTTTGGGGCTGTGGCCCACATGGTAAACTTAATGTTTATAACCTTTTGTTCAGACAACCTTATCAATCACTATATGTGTGATATCATACCACTCCTTGAGCTGTCCTGCAATAGCTCCTATGTACATTTGCTAGTGGTCTTCATTGTTGTGACCATTGGCATCGGGGTGCCCATTGTTACCATTTTTATATCTTACGGTTTTATTCTTTCCAGCATTTTCCACATTAGCTCCACTGAGGGCAGGTCAAAAGCATTTAGTACCTGCAGTTCCCATATTATTGTGGTATCTCTTTTCTTTGGGTCAGGAGCTTTTATGTACCTCAAACCACCTTCCATTCTGCCTCTGGATCAGGGAAAGGTGTCTTCCATTTTCTACACTGCTGTGGTACCCATGTTCAATCCATTAATCTATAGCTTGAGGAATAAGGATGTCAAAATTGCCCTGAAGAAAACCCTGAGCAGAAAAATCTTCTCTTGAAAGGGGTTGGGAAAGATGTTCAAAAATTTTATCATAGTAATTCTTTATCTAGTGAAAGAAACAATCTGGTGTTTTCTGCCCTCTACTTAGAGGAAACTTAAATCCTGTTCTTAGGCACAATAAATGTGCCTTCAATGATTTACCCACCCAACTATTCCAATCACTCTGTTTTACAAGAATAATTTTTTTGCAATCATAGAGCAATTAATCTCTACTGTGCCTAAGAAGTCATTTAATACAGCCACTTCCTATAGCACATCACACATAGAGAATTCAGAAGTATTTTGTATTGTCCACGGACACACCTGTCTTTCTGCCAGAACTGGGACTGAAATCCATGCCTTGAATCTTAATCCAAATTCACTCTATTTTCCTGAAGCTCTGATTTCCTATTTTATCACTACCAATTTCAGTTCAAAAGTTGCTGTGGGCTTTTAAAGTAATCTAATTCTTTCCCCAGTGATGCAGTACAACTTTTCATGGATTAATTTTTGGAATACAATTTTTGAAAGAGTGTTGGAGATGAAAAATTTGGTTGATTTGGTCTTGGCAAAAAAAGGTATGTTTTAAAATTTAGGGGGTGTGAGAATAGGGATCATGTTAGGTTTCACGTGGAATCAAGCATCCACACTTACTGAGATGATCTGCAGAGTCCTATGGTCTCTGACTATTTCATTAGATCTCCTAAGGAAGAGGTAGGCAGATTTACATTACTGCAAGATATTGGATATAAATTTCATTCATTATGTCTAGGCTATGGAGATAGAATGTGCAGCCACACTTCAAGGCTCTGCATAAGATAGCTTAGTAATAGAAAGCTTTGAATGTAAGTGAGCCAGTTGAGTCATAGGAACAAATTAGCTATTAGGAGAGACAAGGTAACATTATATTTTGAAGCACTGCATATATCTGTGATCTTCTTTTTTAAATATTTTATTTAGTTGTAGATGGACACAATACTTACCTTCCTCTCTCTCTCTCTCTCTCTCTCTCTCTCTCTCTCTCTCTCTCTCTTTCTATATGGTGCTGAGGATAGAACTCAGTGCTTCACATGTGCTAGGCAAGTGCTCTACCACTGAGTTACAGCCCCAGCCCCATATCTGTGATCTTCTAATAGCAGGGCATAAAGGAAAATGATGGTCTTAGCACAGGTCACATATTCACAGCACGGGGTAAATAAAGATACTGCTTAATAAAATCTGAAGGACATTTTTTTTGGTCTGAACACATTATTAGTAATAACAATTCTTTTTGAAAAAATGACGTGAAGATATTTGGACTTTTCTTAGTAAAGTTCCCTTCTGTTAGAAAAAAGGAAAGTTTGTATAAGTTGGACAAAAGTTTAGTTTTTTCCTTTGGAATCATTCTGTTCAATCAGGAGGTAATAAAAAGAATTAAAGTTTAGAAGAGAATTGTGCTTTCATTAATGGGATAGAACATTTATAGATTGAGGATGTGATAGGGAGTGTGGGGAATCAGTACAATGTAGGCAAATGGAAAAACACTGCATTGGTGTTTTAAATTGAAATAAGAAACAATAAAGTGTGCAAGTATTAAATATTCAATGAATTTTTCTTATTTGAAATGAATTGAGTTATATACCACCACCTAGACTGAGGTGGGTCATTTAAGAATGATAATTTTTATTTAAGAATGTTCATGCCTATTCTTGCCCGGTAAATACTACTTCTTACCCTCTTCCTGGAAATATCTACTATATTTACTTTTATCATCACGGATACATTTGGTCATTCTTGAATTTCCTATAAATGTTAAGTAGCACATACACTTGTCCTCCTCTCCCTTCTCATTATTAATATTATTTTGCATTTTTGGAATCCAAGACCTTGCTCATACAAAGCATATGCTCTACCACTTAGCTACACCCCCAGGCCAACACACTTACTTTAGTGCTTGGCTTCTTTTACTCAATGTAGAGTGTCATGTGTGGTTAATCTATAGCATTGTACTTGGTTATTGCTGCTTAGTATGTGTTCTTTTGTATGAATGTATAGCAATGTACTTATCAATTATTTTCTTAATAGACATTCATTTGGTTTGTTTTCAGCTTCTGCATTTATTAATAAGGTTGGTATGAAAATTCTTGAAAATGAACATCTTTTGGAATATACACTTATTTCTCTTGGATATATACCTAGATGTGAATTTATGGGGTCATAGGACAAGCATTTATTTAGGCTTCTAAATACTACCAGATACCCAGGTGTGATAGTGTTTGCCTGATAATCTTAGTGACTCAGGAGGTGGAGGCAGGAGAATCACAAGTTCGAGGTCAACCTCAGTGACTTAGCAACTTAGCAAGGGTCTCAGGAACTTGTCAAGACGCTGTCTCAAAATAAAAAATAAAAAGTAAAGTGGTTTAATCCCACTATAGAAAAAAATCAGCTAAATAATAACGTTGGGACTGGGGCTTTGGCTCAGTGGCAGAACGCTTGCCTAGCGTGTGGGAGGCACTGGGTTTGATCTTCAGCAAGGCATACAAATTAAATAAAGGCATGCTGTCCATACACAACTACGAAAAAAAATTAAAAAAATAATAACGCTGGACACATCTTATGTTTATTAGCTATCTGGGTATTACCTTTTTATATGTCAGTTCAATTTTTGCCTACTTAAAAATAATGTTAGGTTTTTTTTTTTTTTAAATTGAGTTTAAAAAATATATTCTGGGTCTGAGACCTTTGCTTGTTCATTCACATGACTGTTCTTGATGTCTTAGTTAGAAATGTTTTCATTTTAATGTCAGTAGAGGGGGCAGAGAGAGAAGAGGCGAGGGGAGGGGAGGGGAGGGGGGATAGTAGAGGATAGAAAAGGCAGCAGAACACAACAGACACTAGTATGGCAATATGTAAATCAATGGATGTGTAACTGATGTGATTCTGCAATCTGTATTTGGGGTAAAAATGGGAGCTCATAACCCACTTGAATCAAAGTGTGAAATATGATATATCAAGAATTATGTAATGTTTTGAACAGCCAACAATAAAAAATTAAAAAAAAAAAAGAAATGTTTTCATTTTAATAAAGTCAGTTTATCAACTTTTGTTTTTACTGTTTTTGCTTTATCTTGTTTAATTTTTTACTACCAGAAATTCAAAACAAGATTCTCATGTTTTCCTTTGAAAGCTTTATGTTTTATTTTTCTGTGAGGTTTAAAAAAATTTTTGGTAAATTTCAAATCAGTTATAATATATGGTATGAGTTAGTTTTATTTTTTTCATGATGGTATTATGATGTTTCAACATCATTTATTGAAAAGACTCCTCTTTAAATTTTATTGACTGTATTTACATGGTTGTACTTGAAAATCAGTGACAATACTGTAGAGGGACTGGCTGGAAAGCAGTTGACTTGGAGCCAAAGTGCTATATTTTACAAGTACAGTAGTGAATGGAAATGAGGACAATATTCATGTGTTGTTTTGTTATGAAAGTACACTTATGCCTAGGAATTTGATATCTTTTGTTCTATTTTAAATGGATATTTAAAATTCAGTTTTTAATTATTTATTACTAATATGTTTTAAAAGTTGATTTTTTTTAGGGAAAGCAGGCTATATTTATTCAAAAACTACAAAAGATTACAACATAAATCTACCAAACAAAATTGATTTTTAAAGTTATATACGAGTCACTCATATGTATGAAAATTCTGTTCAAATCTAAATAACAATCCATTTCACAGAAAGATTATTATGTCACTCAAGGAGTGAAAAGTAATACACAGAAAAGCTTTGTCAATACAGACTATATAAATATACAAATCTAAAGTTTAATGTAACATGAACAAATCATAAGTACACAGTTCACTACTACCTTTTTATAACATTATAGAAGTAAATGTTTTGTATTTAGTGAAATTTACAGAATGTATAAAATCTTTAATCCTAAGTAGACTAACAAGTGTAAACCAAGTAGAAAGTGAGGTTTTCACATGTGAGAATGTATATTTCAGAAAGAACCCAACTTGAAGTAAATTCATTAACATATATTGCAAAGGTTCACAAAAATGTTTATCATTTATAATTGTACAGATTAAATTGCTAAGAAATTAATATCAGAATCTTACTGTGGGGTATTGACTTCCCTTAAAGGACATATTATTTGGGAGCTTAAAATAGCAGAGATCAATATAAATTAAATAACATGGATGGAGAAAAATATACAATTTGCAATAACATGAGGTTAGAAAACTGAACATTGTAGAAAATATATATTAATGTCCATAAGTTGGTTTTGATAAACTATTGGTTACTTGTTACAATAAATCATTAAGATATTCATTACACTAGCATTTTCCCACACAGGTCAGAATTTGGAAGCAGTATGCCTTTCTCAAATTGTCATTTAGTATTTTTTTTTCTTTCCTACCCCTCAAAGCACAGAAATAGGTTTTTGAATATCAGTAAGCTATTTATGGAGGTCACAAGATACAGATATTCATAAATACTGCACAAGCTACACTGAGGTACCTGGACAAATGCTACCAACACGTATGAAAAAAGATGGTTTTAAAAGCGGTAAGTACTAAAGTAGTTACGGTAAACACACTATTTATGTCCTTCTGAAACTCCAGTGAAGGAAACCTTATTGCCATTATGCCAAATGCAATATAACTAAAAGCACTGCACAAAGGATTATGAATCCAATGTACATATCACAGGATCAAAAATCCAGTTAAACAACTGAGCTAATCAATTAAGTAAATTACAAAGTAATACCAAACTTCTTTAATGTATCAGTACTATTTTAGAAGCATCATCAGAACAAATAGAGATTTAATTATTAATTGGCTTGGGCTACATTCTGTACTGAAAATTTTGCTTAGTACTATAGGAGAATCTCAGACATCCTAGAAAAGCTGTGAAATCATGCTCTTTGTTATTCATCAAAGGAAATTTAACAGGTTTAATGATACCTGTATACTTCCCATTGTTCTGATGTTCTTTCTACATACCAAGCAATTCAGTAATCGACAGGAATATTAAGCAGAAAAGAAAAGAAAAAGAGAGAGTAAATCAAAAACAAAAATAAAAACAAAGCAGCAGACCCTGTATTGACAGATGGATGTTTAAAAAAATTACCTGACAAATATAAATCATAAAATCAAATGTACTCATAAAGGCACACTTATTTTGTGTTACATACAAAACTGTAGATTGCAAACTGTGCATGCATACCATAACATTTTACCTGGGAAAGCCGATGAGTAGGATTTCTTGCAAATATTTACTGCCATGACACAAAACAATTATGTGCAAATTGCAAGGTGCCTAAAATAGCAGTTAGCATTTATATATAGAAAGAGGTCACTATCTGATCAAACATTCAAGAGAAGGAATTTCCCAGAGTTTATAACACAGAACAATAACCACCACAGGCTCCTTCTCCATGGCTTTTTTCCAGGTGTGACAATTTGACTCCTTTATTCTGGTTCTCACTTTTCCATAGTCTAGGCATCTGAATGATCTTTTCAACAGGTTCTTCAAAGGCACACTGTACATCATCACAGGTTTTTGCAGTTGCCTCTAAATAACATGGAATGCTTTCGTGCAAATTTCAGGCCTTAATTTCTACCAACTTCACGATTTTTCTTATCAATTTTATTTCCAACTAGCATGTTTACTATGTCATTTCTTGTACAGTAAGTTTCCAATTCATTTAACCAATTATCCAATTTAACAAAGGTGTCTCTTTTTGTGACATCATAAACTAATATAACACCCTGTGCACCTCTGTAATAGCTGGGAGTTAATGTTCTAAACCTCTCTTGACCAGCAGTATCCCATATTGCAAGTTTAGTCTTATTTCCATCCACTGAAATTGTTTTTGAAAGGACACTCACCAAGTCCACTCAAAGTCCAAGGACCACACCATACACCAGAATCTTATGCAAGGGATTTATTGTCATAGCATGGAGTAAACCAATAAGGAGGGCAGCAACATGTTGGCACTCACAGGCTAGCTTTATAGCCTGCAAGAGGAATTTCACAAGCACGCTTAGGGGTTGTGTCACGGGCTGGGGTGGGGTTGACCTTTTAGCAGGCACACGTTCTTATGGGGAACTAAGCAGTATTGCCTCAGAATCTCTAGATAAAATGGCTCCCAACCTAAAATGGTGGATCTGATGCTAATATTGATGTGATGCCAATATTTTTCACCTTAAAGTCAACACCTATTTTTGCTGCAAGTTTTGGATCAAAGTATTATCTGTGAACCTCAAGATCAGACTGGACTTGCCCACCCCATACTCAACAATGATGAGGATCTTCAAAGTGGGCAACATGTCCTGGTCCATCCTGACCCTGCTCTGCTCTGAGCCCAGCTGGCCACCCGGGTCCGCCTCTTAACCCTTCACTTGAAAGTTGATTTTTGTATATTGATTTTACATTCAGAAATTTGCTAATTTTATTTATTAATTCTGATTGTTACTTAAAATTGACCAAAAAGGAAATAAAAATTATTACTATTGTTATTATTATTAATTTTTTTTGTATGTCAGTATATACATTCATGTTGAGGTAGGAGTTTAGGGACCTCAAGATAGTGAGGCAGGATATAAGAGAAAAAACCAGCTGGAGTACAAGACAGAGGGATGAGTCATCATGTCCCTGTTTACAATAAATTTTATTACCATGACAACTCCCACCTCTGAGAGCTTATTGCCTTGGCAACTCCCTCCACAGGCTCTATATTCCAATTAGATGAAAATTTCTTCCAATGGTAACAAATGGAACGAGGTCTTCAATCAGGTCTGTGTGGAGAGGACCGAAGCACAGCTCAGCACATAGGACAATACTCCTTTAGATATTAGGGACCTTGAGCCACTTGCCTCTACTCTACTTTACCTAGTGTTAATTTCAATTTCACTTTCAATAAATCTGTGTTCTGCCTTTTACTTCTGTTTGTCTTCTTTAATTCTTTATTGAGTCTTCAAAAAGCTGGACTCTGACTGGACACCTCACCAGTACCAATGTCATAGGCAAATAAAGACAGATTTGATTATTTCTTAATTATCTTTTTATCTTTTATTTCTTCTTTTATTTTATTTTCTTCTTCTTTCTTCTCATTGCACTGTCAAAGATCCCGAAATAATTATGAATAGTGCTCTCCTTGTATTTTTATTTTTATATTTTATTTTATATTTTGTACTGGGAATTGAACTCAAAGGATTCTTTACCATCGAGTTACATTCCCAGTTATTTGTAATTTTTATTTTGAGACAGGGCCTCACTAACTTGCTGAGGGTCTCACTAAGTTGCCAAGGCTGGCCTCGAACTTTCAATTCTGCCTCAGACTTCTGAGTTGCTGAGATTACGTGGTGTTCCACTGCACCTGGCCCCCTGTCTTGTTTCTAAAGGTAAATGCATTTAGGCTTTCTCTGTTGAATATGGGGTCTGCTACAGTTTTTTTTTTAAATTTTGTTTTGCAGATAGTGATCAGATTATGGGTAGATAATTAACAATTTTTACTCAAAAAGATTTTTTTTCCTATGAGAATATATTGATACCACCTGTGGGTAAGAGGTTGGGTTTGACCTCTCCTCATGTACCTCGAACACTGGGAGTCGATTTGGTAGGAAATTAGGTTTTATTCAATACCAGATTTGAAGGAAGATAGAGGAAACATTTTGTTTTAAATCACAGCTTCAGAAAACTCTGTGAAAGCTTTTATAAAAGAAGAGAATGAAGAGTGGGACCAAAGGCAGGAAGTAGGTAGTTTTAGCCAGGCAGTGTTAGGGAACACGTCAATGGCACCTGGCTGATCAAGGGGTAGTTTCTGTTCTCTGTGTGAGGAAATGTAGAAGTTAAAACATTTGGAGCTTTAATTCTTATATCAGGAAGTTGCCCTTAATTTCAGGAGTCTGTTTCAATATGTACAATGGTTACAAAAAAAAAAAGACAAACAGTAAAAAAAAAAGTATACAGAAAAATAAGCTTTTGTTCTCTCATGCTCATGTTCTTCCTCTGAGATGCAATTATTTCCAGAAATAGCATAGGCATACACGAACATACCTCTATCTCTGTTTCTATTTATTTGTACATCTGTATATTTATGTTTCTAGAGACCCTTATATGTATTAAAATTTTATAAAAATAAATTAAGGGTTGAGTCTTCAAGAAGAAATGGTTTAAAGAGGAGGGAACACAGGGCATTGCTGGATGAGAAGAGGAATCGAATACGAAAGGCATGGGAGAGGGTATGGCCGGCAGGAAGAGGGAAGAGGAGGCAATACAGCAAACCCAAGGTGATTTTAGCCCTGGTATTGTTTCTGAGTTTTTTTCTGTCTCCACTGCATGGTTTGATTATCTCTGGTTACTATTTTATGTTGAGAGAAGAGCCATTGAATATGAAAGGTGCTGAAATGGCTAACATTTTTTTTCTTTTTCACTAGGACACAAATTTTCATGTGATTTTAACCATTAACACAGTTCAGAAATATCTCAAATGTTACATGGATGTCATCAATATTACAAAAAAAGAAGAAAAATTGACAGGCAACAGTGAAGGTCAAATATACATTTAAGGGAGAATGTGGGCTATCTCTAGAGGGACAGACAGCCTGGCAAACATTTTCAATTCAATGAATTTACATACTAAGTTGTTTATCTATTTATCTTATTTACCTATTTATCTTAAAAAAGCATTGTTTTAATCTCCAGGAGATAAAATGTTTGGAGGTTAGCACTCTCATCCTCAAAACAAGTAAAAACTAAAGAAATTGAAAAACAAAATCTATTCTTAGACCTGTTAGAGAATTGAGGTCATGTGACAATCTGACCCCTTAAAAATTGGAGAGGTGAGAAAAGAATTGTAATTTGCCTGGAGCAGAAGCTGTTGGAGCTAGAAGGTTGTGTGTGTATATATTGGTAGGAACAGAAGTGGTAAATGATGACTTGCAGGAGGCAGATGATAGACTCACCTGAAAGATCCAAACTCCTGAGGGCCCAGTCTTAGAAGTGTCCCCACACTTACCTGCATTTTACCTCTAGAAGTCCTACAGATTCTGATGGTGAAGATCAGAAAAAATTACCCAAACCTTCAGACAGGAGGAGGACAAAGTAACCATTCTGAAATACAACCCAGAGCTTTCTGTGCTCTGCCTGTCCTCAGAACACTGCTGTCCTACACCCTAAACAATGTTGGAGGAAGGGAATGACCCAATTCTAGTCTCCTCTTGTCCCTGCTAGGCTTCTGGCCTCCCCTAGAGGGTTAAAAGGTTTGAGAAGCACTTGTGAAGGTCCTAACCTCAGGAAATAGGCACAATTAAAGATTGAGACCAAATTATAGCAACACAGAATGTTTTTTCTCCTCTCAGCCTTACTATCACATCAATAAATTCTCTATATAATAATAAAGGATTACTGCAGAAAGAAATGCAAAACTCAGACTCTATTTAGGAGATTTTCTAGAGAAATGCAAGGACAACAGGGGAGACAAATGAGTAGAGGAAATTGAATGAAGCCTCAGATAACTACAGCCACAGCAAACAGTAAACAGTGTAGCTCCTAGCCGGATAAACATAAAACCTCACATTAAACCACACTTTAAAACTTCACACCAAAATCTGTTTGCCTCAGTTCCTATTACCCAATATGTCGTGTCTGGCTTTCAACAAAAAATAAGGCAGGCTGAAAGACACTATAAAGTCTTCAGAGACAAAACAAGCAACAGAATCATAGTCAGATGTCGTGGGGGTGTTGAAATCATCAGACTGGGAATTTAAAACAACTGTGATAAATATGCTAGGAGATTTTATGGAAATAGTGGACAATAGGCAAAACAGATGGGTAGTGAAAGCAGAGAGATGAAAACTCTAAGAAGGAATCAAAAGAAAAGTCTAAAGAATGCACTGTAACAGAAATAAAGAGTACTTTTTCATGGGCTCATCAGTTGACTGCACATAACAGAGGAAAAAATTATTGGTCTTGGATCTGTGTTAAATGGAATTGTCCAAACTGAAATATAAAGAGAAAATGGAATGGAAAAAATGGAACAGAATAGAGATGAATTGTGATATAGTTATAAAAGATGTAACATATGCATAATGAAAATACTGAAAGAGAAGAAAGAAAGGAACAGAAGAAAATAATTGAAATAATATTGGAAGAGAATTCTCCAGAATTAATGTCAGACATTAAACCACAAACCCAAGAATCTCAGCGTATGTTAAGTAGGATAAATATTATTAAGTCTACACCAGACATCTCCTATTCAAACAGCAAAAAACTAGACAAAAAGAAAAACTTCAAAGAAACCAGGAGGGGAAAGAAACACTGATCTTACCTATAAGATCTTATTTATCAGGGAATGTGGATGAGAATTACAAAGATTTATATTTAGAAACCATACAAGCAAGAAAAAGTGTAGTGACATATTTAAAGCATTGGAAAAATATAAGTGAAACCATCAACCTAGCATTTTGTATCAGTGAGATTATCCCTCAAAAGTAAAGAACTACAGGCAAAAATTGAGAAAATTTGTTACCAGAAGACCTGTCTAAAAGAAATGCTTAAGGAATTCTTCAGAAAGAAGAAATTTGTATAGGTCAGAACAGTGACTAATGATTCCTATTTCTCCATCTTCACACATGCATTTTTAAATTTTTGGTCCTTTTAGTAATAGCTATTCTAATTAGGGTGAGGTGATATTTCATTGTAGTTTTGATTTGCATTTCTCTGATGAATTAAATAAAAATGTTGAAGAAATACATGCACTCTCATGTTCTCATGCTTTTTGCAATACTAGTCACAATAGCTAAAATATAGAATCAATCTCATTGTCCCATCAACAAATAACCAGATAAAGAAAATATGGTATAAAATACAACTGAACAGTATTTGGCTATAAAAAGGAGAAAATATAGTTATTTGTAGCAACATTGATGAACTTTGTTCAGGAAAATAAACCAGGCATAGAAGGACAAACACGGCCTAATATCACTCATTTATGGAATTTAATAGAGCTAATCTCATAGAGGTACAGAGAAGAATTGTGGTTAGAAGAGGCCTGGAAATTGGGAGAATGGAGAGAGACAGGTCAATCAGTACAAAGTTACAGTTAAATAGAGGAATAAATTTTGGGGTTCTATTGCACAGTAGTGTGACTGACTATAGTTAACAATATTAAATTGTGTGTTTCAAAATAGCCATGAGGGGGTTTTGAATGTTTTACTTACAAAGAAATAATAAATGTTTAAGGTGATAGATATACTAAAAGCCCTAATTTGATCATTACACAATGTATTTCATATGTTCAGAAATATCACACTATATTCCATAAATATGCTCAATTATCATGCATCAACTAAAAACAAAATAAAACTTAAAAGAATGTATGGCTAACATATTTAATGGTGAGAAACTACATGCTTTCCTTCCAAGACTGAAATAAAGCAAGGATGACTTTTCTTCTCACTTCATTCAACATTTTACTAGAAATCTTAGATAATGCAATAATAAAAGAAAAGAGAAGGATACAGGTTGGGAAGGAAAGAATAAAACTTTGTCTGCAATTGACATGACTTTCTATGTAGAAAATGGCAAATAATGGACATAAGGAACCCATGGAACTCATAAATGATTGTAAAAAAATTTCAGGATATAATATTAACATAAAATATATAAAAGTTAATTTTCGTATATGCCCATAATAAATAAGTAGAATTTGAAATTGAAATCACAATACCATTTCCATTAGCAACCAAACAACAGAAATTCTTAGGAATAAATTAAAAAAAGATGTACAAAGTTTATTTGAGGAAAACTACAAAACTATGATGAAGTATATAAACAATGTAAATAAATGGAGAAGTATTCCATGCTCATGGTTAGGTTCATATGTATTATGAAGATGTTAGTCCTTAAAATCTACCAAATTATGCCAAATTCATGTACAATACATATAATTGATCCCACTTTTATGAAAGTATATATAATTAAAATGCACTAATAAAATAATAATAAAACAATAATAATAATAAAATATAATATCTGTAGAGTAGAGCAAGTAGATAGGGGGGAGGCATGAAAAGAGGGGAAAAGAAGGTAATTGGAAATTAGATTCATCAAATTATGTTATGTACATGTACAAATATGGCATAGTGAATCCTATATTATGTGTAATTATAATGCAGCACTAAAAAAACTCCAAAAATAAAAACCTCAAAAAAAAAAAAAGATGTGAGTTCTTCCTAATTTGATCTCTAGATTCTATGCAATCCCAATAAAAATTCTTGTAAGCAACAGAGATCACTCTGTTAGTTTGCTATTGTGGATATCAGCAAACCGACTATAAAGATTTCATGGAAAGATGAAAGACTCAAAAGAGTCAACATAATACTGAAGAGGAATAAATTCAGAAGAGTGAAAATTCCCAATATCAAGACTCACTATGAAGCTATGGTATTCAGGACCGTGTGGCATTGGTGAAAGTATAGACAAATCATTCTAGAAAATAAATTTGAGATTAGTGTCTGTCTGATTTTCTCAACATTGGTTGAGAGAGTAACTGGAATACACTATGCTCAATAACTACTTAGGGGCAGAAAGAATGAAGACTCCAGTAGGTTGAAAGATTAGTTTTCTGAAGGCCATGTCTGATTTTCAGGACTTATTATTTTAAACATTTTTGAGGAGAAAAGATAGCATTTCAGAAGAAAAGTGAACAGTACATTTTCTCCATAGTGGTCACTCTCTCTTCTTTTTGGTTCATCCTACATCTGCCCCTCAGCCTCCTCCATCTCTGGATGAGGAGAATCTTGTCCTAATGTGACTCAGGTCTAAGTGGGAAGTGTAGAACATACAGCCAAAAATTAATCTTGTTAGGGAAACATTTTGTAGGAAGTGGAGATTCTACTGAAATGTTTCATCAACTGTCATTCCCATAATCTTTATCTGGCAGTCAATTATGGTCTCCAGAAAACAGACGTCTTCATGCAGCCAAACTTGGAGTTGGACTTCAAACTTTTTATTTAGCATGACTGAACTAATTTTTGGTAGAAGAACTACACTTTATACTCCAAACAGCTAAAAAGCAATTTTAGTCAGTATTTTCATTGCTGTGACCAAAAGAATGGACAAGAACAATTTATAGGAAGAAAAATTTATTTTGTCTCATGATTTCAGAGGTTCTATCCACAGTGAGTCTACTCCATCGCTCTGGGCCCACAGTGAGGTAGAAGATCACGGCAGAAGGACATGGTGGAGAGAAGCACTCAGAACATGGCAACCAGAAAGCAGAGAGTGAGAGAGAGAGAGAGAGAGAGAGAGAGAGAGAGAGAGAGAGAGAGATCTTTACTCATCAGGGACAAAAATACATATCCCAAAGACACACCCTCAGTGACTTACTTTCTATGCCATACCCTACCCGCCTACAGTTACCACCCAGTTAATCCATATCAGTGAATTAATCCACCGATTAGTTTATACCTCTCATAATCTAATTATTTCATCTCACAAAATTCTTTTTAAATATTTTTTAGTTGTAGATGGGCACAGTGCCTTTATTTTATTTTTATGTGGTGCTGAGGCTTGAACTCAATGCCTTCCACATGTGAAGTGAGAACTCTACCACTGAGCTACAACCCCCACCCTGAAAATTCTTGCATTGTCTCACACACAAGCTTTTGGGGGATATCTCATATCTAAACCATAACATATGGTTTATTCTTAATTCTCAATTTTTGTTCCTTGTGGTGAAGAGACTGGAAATGCCACTTGATTATTTATGGACAGGAGAGATGCCTGGCCAATGAGTTGGAAAGGGATCCTGCATTCAATCTAAATTTTTCTTCAGGATGATGCAAATTTACTCTCACTTTTAACATGCTTTCTTTTTAAGATGGTGGTTTCTTGTATTTATGAGCTCTTAATAGGGGTTTCAGGCTTTACTTAAGTACTTGTTCAAAGTCTGAATTTTGAGAAATGTATCACAGACATCAAAGTACATACATGGCTTAGAATTTTTGAATTCAGTTTAGCTTCAATGTCAAGAGTTGTCCTTGTGAGTGGTAAGGGACCTGGAGTATTCATGCTTTCACACTAATGAATCATTCACTTTGGAGTACTTCTAAAAGAATGCAAATTCTCAGGCACTCCCATGTAGGCAAAAATTAGTTAGTAGCATCTTGAGGTAAAGAACAGCAGAATATGTGTTTGTGTTTTGTGAGCACTTACTTGAAGGTAGTGTGCATAAAGATTTGGTTACATGATATGAGGGTATATGGGCAGAGCATGATTTGTGCTCAGCTCCTAATTGACAGAGATGTTTTTATGTAACTGCTATGACATTAGCGACAACAGAACAGAACAAACAAAACAATCCATATCATTTCTGAATTGTTCATTTGTATCTTGAGCTTTTCTCTTTTGGGTGTACTTATCTTTATTTTTGGGTTCTTCTGAGTGCAATTTTGTTTTTGCTAATTATAAATCAGTTACTTGCCCTTGGATGGAAAACAGACCTATTTTGCTGTTAATGGTGTCCTGGATTCTTCTGTCTTTGCTCTTCCCAGACCATTCGAGCTGGAACCACTGATTTCATCCTACTTATCCTGGTTCTATCTCATTTCTAACAAGAACTGGCAGTTTGCAACAGAACTCACCTTCCTGGGAGGGGGGTGCTACTCCTTGTCCTCTTGTCAGTTTTGCCTGGGGTGGCTCACATTTTACTCTGGCTATCCATTTGGGTTTGTGGGGTTGTGTTCCTGGCTGTGCTGCTCTCCTCAGTTTGATGTCCAAATCCATCCTCTGCCCTTGTCTTCCTGCTCTGTTCCTTGGAGTCTGACTAATGTTATCTGCGTTATCAAACTCTCTTGCCTTTGCCCTAGCAGGGAAGGAAGTGAATGAGGCAGGTATTATTGCCCTGGACTGTTCCCGTGGGAGTGCTGTGGACTGAATTTATCTATCTGGAGCTTCACCCAAGCTAAGTCATCCTGCCCACTCAGCTCTTTTGTCCACATTAGCTTAAATATGGCAAAAATGCCTCCATTATCAGTCCTTCACCATCCCTTTGATTTTCCAACAACCTACACACAATATTGTAAAATGTTTGGGTTTGTTCTTCTTCACAGATGTTGCACCAGAGGGCTTAGCTGGTGAACCAGAGGGTCAGCTTTCCAAGTCTTTCTCTGGCCATCTCAGGGCTACTTACCTGCTTCAGTGGGCCACAGGAAAGATGCACATAGGTAAGATGAACATATGGTCAGCAGTCGTCTCTTCCCCTGATTGTCCTTGCAAAGGATGGCAGAGCAGAGTGTTCCGTCCTGAATTCTGGAGGTGTAGTGTCTACCGGCTCTCTTACTGACGTTACCTGTGGTGCAGGAGAGTGGGTTACGAAGACAGCCCTCAAGCAGAACAAGATGTCTCTGAATTGTTCTTGATTTGAGAATTTTTTTTGTTTACTTATCCAAAAAATTATACTCAAATATCCTGGGCTCCCATATCAGGGCAGTTCATTAATTAGTACAGAAAAATAAATGGATTAAGGAGAATCTATGTTGTTAAACTTTCTAGTTACTTCTCTGAGACTTTAAAAAATAAGTATTTTGTATCAACAAGATTTGAGTTACTGTTATGGCACTTTAGGAACAGATTTATACCATGTGACAATGTTTGTATGTGAGCCAACTATTTTTATGTTGGCCCATGGGAGGAAATATGACTTTGAGCAATTAATTCCCGTGAATGGACTGCTTTTTGGTCAAAAGTAGATGTTTCCTCTCTGACTGGGCACCTATTTTTCCCTGCCCCAAGAGGACAAGGAATGGGGTTAATATTTTTTGTGTGTGTGTGCTGAAAGTTCTTTCCTCACTCTTCTTCAAGGGGATGTCATGCTGCTTCCTGAATGAGCTGGGAAAGCAAACTGAGAGTATGTTGTGCTTTCTTCTCTATTTGGGGGAAGACCTAAAGATTCCTAACTCTGTTTGTGGCTGGGTTTATAAAATTTATGTGTGGAGGAAAAAGAAAGAACTAGAGAACTAGAGAAGGAATTAAAGAATTCTATTTTGGCTGTAGATCTAAGCTTTACATTAAAATAGATTTTATCACATTAAAACCTTATCTTTTGATCTCTTTCTGTTTGGCTCCTGTGTCTTATTTTTACATTAATTCTATCCTCAGAGTGCTAATTAAGACCAGTGAATTGTTCTTATAACTTTCCCCCTTCTAACAATATTCTATCTATATGAAATAACCTCATGTTCATTGTTTAAAATTGGGGACCAAATTTTAGTTGGTCCTAACAATTTATCCACTGATATCACCTGCCTCTCCCCAAACAAGTGAGAATTTTCTGGTCTTTGTTTCCCCTGATTTCTCTGCCTGGAATGACCTGCACTCTTTTTCACAGATCAGATCTGAATTATCACTCAGAATCTATAGCAATAAGTTCACAGTGTAACATAACTTGACCATGCATTGCCATAGTAACCACATTATAATGGGACATAGTTTCTGAGTAAAAATGTAGAATCAAGTAAATATACAGTCAATTAAAAGCAGAAAGATACATCATATATAAAAAACAAATAATTATCTTACAACTAAAATTTGGTCCCCAATTTTAAACAATGAACATGAGGTTATTTCATATATTGATTAATAGGAATCTCAGTGAACATTATTTATAATACATAGCCCATGAAAAACAGACCTTTGTCATAACATTGGCCATTTAAAATCTAGATTTAAACTATATTCATGTTAACTGAACACTAATTAATAACAATATCATTAGATTTAATAAACTTTAAAAAATTTGGGGGATTAAATTTGATGACCAATTATTTTACAAAACTGCCCAGAAAATGTTCAGTTGATACACATATTCAATATATAACTGTGTAGCAAGTGAATCCTGTTTGCTTATGTCACCATTACCAAACTTTAAAGTTTGTTTTATTGTCTTTTTAAATAGTTATTTATATGGAATAATAATGCATTTATTTAAAAAATTGTAATTTTATGATGGTAAAATGTTAATAGGATTCAGTGGGATATTTCCATATCTGAATAATGTTTAGTGATCAAAACAAAATTCCATTCTTCATCCTCCACATCTTTCTCAATCTCTAGTATTCACTAGTCTACTTTCAAGTCAACATCTTCTAGCTTCCACATATGAGAGAGAACATGTGGTACTTGTCCTTCTGTATCTGACTTCACTTAATATCCTACAATCCATGATAGGATTACATTCTTCTTTATGTCCAAATAATAGTTCATTGTGTATATATACCACATTTTCTTTATCCATTCATCTGTTTATGGGCACCCAGGCCAATCTGATATTTAAACTATTGTGGTTATGCTATAACAAACACAGATATGCAAGTATTCTTTTGTATGCTGAATTCACTTCACTTAGGTCTATATCCATGAGTGGGATTGCTAGATTATGCTAGTTCTAATTTTAGATTTCTGAGAAGCCTCCAAACTATTGTGGTGGAAATAGTCTGATACTCAAGCTGGGTTCACGTAAAGCTACATATTTGAAGTTCCTGCATTCCTAAATATGACAAAAATGCCTCCATTATCAGTCTTTCATTTTGTGTATGTTTTGCTTAAGAATGCAGGAATGTGCTGGGTGTGGTAGTGCACACCTGTAATCTCAGTGGCTCAGGAGGCTGAGACAGGAGGATTGCCAATTCAAAGCCAGCCTCAGCAATTTAGCAAGGCTCTAAGCAACTCAGCAAGACCCTGTGTCTAAATTAAAAAA
>NW_026000243.1:1436562-1453850 GCF_001458135.2 Marmota marmota marmota | reverse complement strand
AAAAAAAAAAAAAAAAATATATATATATATATATATATATATATATATACATATACATACAAAGGGCTGTAGCTGTGGTGTGGTTAAGTGCCCCTGGGTTCAATCCCTGGTATGGGAAAAAAAAGGTGCAGGAATGTATTTATATCCATTTAAGAAGAAAAGCAAAGGCATAACTTTTATAAGATAAAAAAGGTTTCGGAATCCCACAAAGGACTTTAGGTGTGAACATATGAAGAACATATGAGTATATTCTCTAGAGTCTATTCTTTGTTCTTCCCTCCTCCTCCTCCCAAACACTATCATAAAAGCAGCCTGCAAGGGAACAGATGAATCCAAATAGAGCACCCTTCTTTGTGGGAAGCAAGAACAAGGTCCATTCTCCATTCCTCAGTTGATGGTGGATGGGGTCTGTGAGACATTACAGGGCATACAAAAACCAAGGCACAGCCTGGATGTGGCCCTCCTGCACCCCTCCCTGAGTCCATCCATCTATCAGCAGTCAGAGTTCTTAGGTGAAACCACTATATCTGAAGAAGCTGGTTAACTTCAGCAAGAAGGGAGTTTACTGGGCAGAAATAGGCTATTGTTTGGGAACAGGCAGGATTCAGGAGAAGGCAGGCAGGTGGAAATCGAGCCAAGTCACATCATGGAATCTGCCTGTCAGGATGCTGGCTGGCACTTCCAAAACTGCCTCCATAGGCAGCTGAATGCTACTGGTGGCACCCTGATCACCACACACGAGAGCTAGGTGCTGGATTGTGCATCTCTACCTTTGACATTATGAACTCTCATTACCTCAGAGGCATTGACCCGACTGGAAGCACCTGATCAATAGAAGCTGGGCAATGTGTTCTGGGCAGTCTGCATCAGTGTGCAGAAATTCATCTAAGATCTAAGAGAGGATTCCTCCAAATAGGAGAACAAATATTCTTTTGTTGTGTGTGTATTATTATTATTATTATTATTTTGCAAAAGTTTATTAAATTTACAACAGACTCCAACCCAACACTTCATTCTAGCTATAGGTGGCAAAAGATGTTACAGCGGGGCTCCTGATGTCTAAATAGGAATGGAATCAACAGTCACCATCATTTCAGGCACAAGAATCGGCTTACTTCTTGCCAGATTTCTTAATTCCACCTGTGGCCAGGGGGCCCTTCCCCGCGGCCTTCGCTTTTAGCTCCTCAAGTTTCTTCTGCTCCTCTTTTTGTTTCTGTTTGAAAGCCTTCTCTTCCTCATCCAGCTCCTTGGCCTTCTTCTTAGGTTGTTTCAGGGGCTTCTTCTTGCCACCTTCCTGGCCAGACATGGTGCCTACCGTCCCTACCCCAAACCTTGCTCCTCCAAATATTCTTATTCTTCAACTCTCTGCCTGAATTTCACTTCCTGATGGAAACAACTCAATCTGATTTCACCTATTATTAAAACTTTTCATTTTTTTGGGAATTTTTGGCTTGGGGTTTTCAGGCTACACGTGTAATGTAGATTGCAGCTTGAAACATAACCAACATGTGCTTGTGGTTAGGAATTCCCAGAGAAGCTGGTTTTGGATCACCAGGGCTGAGAAGAGCTGTGACATTTTTTTTTTCTACTTCAGAGGTACTGAGAATGAAGGCTGCTCCACCCCGGGTTGGCTCTGGCATCCTCATAGAGGAGCACCAAGTCTCTAAGCCCCTACTGACCTGGTTCCTGCCTTCTTGTTTCTGCCCTCCCAGGAACTTACTTTCTTGGCAGCTCAGTCACACATCGAAACTATGCTTTTTTGTTTGTTTAATTCAGACTTCTAATGCATGCTGAATTGGAAGAAGATTTTCTGAAAGGGAAACTGCTCTATGGTTAGAAATGACTGGCTCTATACATATTTTTAGATTTTTAGGAATGAATGAATGAGTGAATGAATTAGTTTTATTTTATATTATAGTGAACAGAGGCAATTGATTTTGCTTTGTACCTTTTCTTGGTTATTGCTTTACATTTGCTGAAACTCTAAGGAGAGTTTAAAAAAATGCATTGAGTAGAAGAGTTTAATTCTATAAGAGGATGCCATTTTTTTTCTTAATAAAAATAAATCAGTACATTCAAAATTGAAACATGAAGGAGATTTTCTGGATAGAGAGTAGTTATTGAACTAATATCCAAAATCTTTACTGAAGGATCCTCTGCCCTTCATCCTTTGTTTTTCTGCCATACAATAGGAGGCAGGCCTCAGAAGGTCTTTGCTCCCCCTTAACATGGGACAAGTGACTCATGCAGCAAGGCTGCAGACTTTCAAATGAGTCTTCTAAAGTGATTGCCCTAAAGTCCAGGGACTCTCTGGATTGTATCTACACACACACACACACACACACACACTATACACTGTATGTCCAAGTGTGGCCCAAGCCATCAGAGTGGCCTATCAATTTAGGATATTCTCATAAACCTTTAAGGGCTTTGTTTATATAGCAGCAGAGTATACTAATAATAGTAAAATCTTTTGACATATAGTAGGCATGAGTTTATAGCTCTGCTCTTTTATTAACTATGTGAATTTGAGCTAATTATTTTACCTTGTCAAACTCCGTTTAGTTAAGTAAAATAGAGATCATACCAATCTCATGTGGTTGCTACAAAGATAAATATATATATATAATTCATGGAAGCACTTATCATAGTACCAAATACTCCCTTTTTTCCAGTTGGTTACTTCCCTTTTTAAGGAGTCATTTTACCAAATACAGTTTATTAACATTTGTTTTTGAAAAATCTATACAGTAAATTAGGACAAAGAAAAGAGAACTACTTCTTGAATTGTGCACAGTAAGTTAGGTTGTATTAGTTCATTCAACAGATAGAATAACCAAGTCCCAAAGACTGTAACTTGCTACTTATAAAGTGAATATTCCAGAAAAATTTGTTCAAATGTCATTAAATTTTTAAAAATATTTTATCCCCTCTCACAGATTAGTTTTGCAGCTTTTCTGCCTTTCCCAGTCTGATTGATAGGAGTCTTGAAGTTTACTCTGTGGAGAGTCTGAACCAGAAGAACCTGGGCTCAGACACCAGGCACAGCCACGAACAAGGGGACTGAGCTGGAAAGACAGATCACATAAATTCTAGAGGTTTCCACCAGCTCTCTAAATACTGGAGGCGTCATTATTAAGGTCCCTCTTCTTCTAGTCTCTTGAACTAGAAGACTGGAGTCACTTCTCTGTTGAAAATGACCAGTTTGAAGAAAAATGCTGAAGTTAGTGTTCCTTCAAAAAATAGCCCTCACAAACCACAGAGGAGTGAAATCTCCCAGTGTCCACAGGTGGCCCTAGCTCACAGAGAGGCCTATTGACTTAGGATAGTCTTAGCTTCAAGAGAACAGCCAAGGACCCCCAAGCTGTTGGAGAAAGCTTACAATGTGACTCACTGAAACTCAGAAGAAACAACTCTAAATGGCAGTAATCATCTAACTTCAGCGGCTTCTTGAGGTGGAAAACTGTTTAAGGTGAACACGGGGACTCACCTTTTTGTGTTGGTCAGTTTCATTGTGTGGGTGGTAGCTGGAAATTTTCACACAGGCTGACCACAGAGCTTGCTCCTGTACTGAAGCTTTTGGTTGGAAGCCCTGGAACAGGGGTTTTTGTTTGTTTGTTTTTTAAGACAACCTTCTGCTGGAATGGGGAATGAACACCAGAAGACAATTTACCAGGAATTCTCTTGGGTCTACTCTTCACTTACCAAATCTTTGCATTTGGCAGGTACTGTCCACCACCTTCTGTGCCCAGATTTTCTAGCTGGGCCCTGCTGTGCCATAGTAGGAAAGGGGTGGCACACCGCTGTTTGTCACTGGTCAGCTCAATGTACTGACACAGACTTCTGGGCTGCCAGTTCTTCTCTTTCCAAAAGCTGTGGGTTCAGATAGAACAGCAGTTGGCAAAGTCTACTAACCTCATTTTGGCACCAGGCTCCTGCAGCTTGATATTGACATCTACTTCCTGGCATAGGCGGGTTTATCACCTGGACTTTGAGCCTAAAAGGATGGGATTGGTATAGGTTGGGAATGATCTTTAAGGAAAGAAGTGGGTGTAGCACAAAAGCCTTTGGCTTTGGTTTTTCCATTATCATTTTTCCAGGAAGGAAAAATTGATGTTTTTCTCAATTTTGTAGTGAGAAGTTGACACGCCCTCAATGGCTAATTTATTAAGTAAATAACATTGCAAGAAAAGGGCCAGGTCTCCCATCCCCCAGCAGTTCTTCTCTTTCCCTTTTTATAAGACTTCACTTTTTTAGAGCAGTACTAGGTGCACAGAAAAACTGACAGAAAATTGCTCAAATTTCCTGTAGACTTCCTGACCCCCTATGTACAATCTCCTCCATTCTTACCACCTTATACTAGGTGGTAAGTTTATACAGTGGATGAACCTACATTGCCACTTTATCACCTAGAGTTCATAGTTTACATGAGGATTCACTTTGAGTATTGTACATTCTATGGCTTTGGACTAATTTATAATGATATATATATATCCACCATTATAGTGTTGTACAGGGTAGTTTCATGCCCTAAAAATCCTCTGCACTCTGCTACATTCTCTTTAGTCAGGATTTTTGTAGTGGTTGAAAAAGTTGAGTTTACAAAATAATACATATAATAGTGGTTTGAATGGGTTCCTTAAGGGATGGAATTCAGTGAAGAAATAAAAGCAACATTTATCTAGCAAATACTATGTGCTAGGCACTAATAGTATCTAATCAAGAACTTTGAAGGAGGGGAGTGGAAAACATCTCACAGAGGATAATTATCTTGCTTTGAAACTTTTGAAGCTCTTATCCTTGAAAAGATTATTGTGCCCTAAATACCAAAATTCAAATATTTAATATTTTAATTTTTCAAGGTAATAAAAATTAACTTGAAGACAAGTTTTCTAGGTTTTTCCTTGAAAAATTATAGATTTGACAATAATTTAAGCTGAACCTTCTCACTTCATTTTTGCCTCTCTTTTTTTTTTTTGGTCTCTAAAATGCATATTTCAGACAACGGTTTTTAAAATTATGAGTTATAATTAAAAAATGGATCATGTCAACAACTCTCTGGAGGAACACTCTTGAGAAAAAGCCAGGGACAGTGAAAAGGACTTGAGCAATATGGGGGAATCCTGAAGCTATGGACTTGATCACCCGTACCAGGGACCACTTCAGGCTCAGTCTCTTGAGGTCCCTGGGGGGTAGGCAGCAGGACACCTGAGAGCATACACTCTGCAGTGGCATCTGCAAAAAATAGGATATTTGCTGAGTGTGGGCATGCAGAGACATCAGGGTGGAGTCCCAGGATAGTCAGAGTGAGGACATGGCAGCTCAGACAGCTGGCTGTAAACAGAAAATATCTATGGTAAGAGCAGGAGCTGATTCTCTAAATAACTTGCCAGGCTGTGGGCCAGGACAATGTAATTACAGGAAGGCCTGCCCTGGAGTAGGTCTTTACTGGTAGAGGATGTCGATCTTGGACTTCACCTGGGACTGGTGCCAGGCTACTCTCCCTAGGCCATCCCTGAATAGGTGGAACCCTGTGGTTTTATGCTGCCCTCTCATTATTGAGGTGTGGGAGGTGGTAAGGGGGTGGGATGGGGCCAGGCTACCCATATAATTGGTATGGAATTTGGTTTGATTTTTTAAAAATGTTCCATTTTTTTTTTTTTGCTTAGGGTCATATTAGAGATATAAGACTTGGTTATGATTGCTTCCCTTCATGGTAATCTTTCATTGCCCCAAACTGCTCTGCATTTAGTACAAATTTTATCTCCCTGACCCTGGCCTTTTAAAAAAGTGTTTTAAAAAAAGTGTTAGAATTTCCTTTTAGACCAATATTAGAAAACATGATGAACATTAAAATTTATACCCACAAATTTCAGAGATTTTCATACCCCACTGGAGTTCTAGAAGTTACAGAAACTCGAATTTTCTGCAAAATAGGAAAATAATACATTTTTTCCAGATGCTGTAGTAAAGTCTGTGTCTTCCCTGGTCACATAGAAGGAGTTGTCTTTATAGGGAGGGAGTGGGAACAGAGAGTGGAAGGTAGGCATCTGAGGAAGTATTTTTTTAAAAAACTTTTTTTAGTTGTAGTTGGACACAATACCTTTACTTTATTTATTTATTTATATTGGGTGCTAAGGATTGAACTCAGTACCTTGCATGTGCTAGGGAAGTTGTTTTTAGGAAGGCATTAAAATTTAAATTGCATGTTTATGGAAAAACCATAAAGGATTGCAGACTCAGAGAAAATAAATTTTCAATGACAAAGGATTTGGGTACTAGAGGAAGACAATTGTTTGCTTCTTGGAGGTGTCATTTATATGAATTCTAGAAAATTGCCAATCCCATAAATTTCAGTTTTCTCATTTGTAAAATTAGTATAATAATAAAATGTATTTCGGTAAGAGTTATGGAAGACAAAGTATATGCACTTAGTGTGTTCTTTGACTTACATTAAGTACCCAATAGAAATTATTCATTCATATTATTATTAATTTGAAAAAGTTCAACTTAAATATTTATTTTTTAGCACATATCAAAATTATATTTCCTTTATTAATGAGACAACCAGCAAGAAGACAAGGATGTTCCTAAGAGCATTTGAGACACAAGGACACACACACAATTTTATGTATGTATATAGTATATAAATTCAAAAACATATGTGTAAATAGTGAAGATAATGATGTTAAAATAAGATTTTGTGTTAGATATATGATTGAATAATGTCATACAGAACAATAAAATCATATTGCCTTAAGGATTAACTGATATATTGAGCTATGCAAATAGTAATGATATTAATTTATATAAAACTTTCACCTTATGAGATTATAAAAGGACTGACTCTTTACCCATTGTGAATTGTTAATCAAATATATTATGATGTCCTCCAAGAGTGTCAAATTAGAGTCAAAGAGGTATTTTAGAAAATGCTGTAGTTTGATATTCAAGAATCAACTATTTATTTACATTTTTTTCATGTTCATAATTAATTTGTTTTTAAAGTTATTAAGGGCAATTTTGGAAGATACTGTACAACCTAGAAGACATTATGATTTTAAAATATGAGAAGGCAAAGAAGGAAATGTATGAATGGAAAAGATATCTTCTATCACACCTAGAAGATCATACACAATAGAGGGATTTAGAATGAATAAAAATTGGTGTGCTGGCTGTTATTATTTGTATATTGTAAAATTTGACTTTAAATTTTATTTTAAAATGTAATCTCTTATTGCATCTTCAAAATAAGAGCAGACAAAAAGGAATGAGAAAAATAAGCAAAAAGTTTTGGAAAGCTGAAAATAATATAACCCAAATCAAACCAAAACAAAGCGAACCAAACCAAAGAAACAAAACAAAAAAACCCAAAACAAAAGCAAAAACCGAATTAAAATAGAAGGGTTGAAATAAAAAGGTGAGGAAATTTTCCATAAACAATAAGAAGACAAAGACAAAGAAAGGAAAGTAGGTTCTCTGGTCTCGGGCCTAAGTCGTGGAGCTAAACACACTAAGAAAGTCAGAATCGTTGGTAAATACGGGACCCACCACTGTGCCTCCCTCTGGAAAATGATGAAGAAAATTGAAATCAGCCAGCACGCCAAGTACACTTGTTCCTTCTGTGGCAAAACCAAGATGTAGAAGAGACGGGCTGTGGGGATCAGGCACTGTGGTTCCTGCATGAAAACAGTGGCTGGTGGTGCCTGGACCTACAACACCACCTCTGCCGTCAAGGTCAAGTCTGCACTCAGAAGGTAGAAGGAACTGAAAGACCAGTAGAAAGTTCTACAATAGAGCAAAATTGTGGTTTGTTTAAATTGTATTAACTGGATCTTCTGATGTTAATTGCAGTAATATTGTCCCTTCAAAAGTGATTTGTAAGTTGAAGCCCTTCTAATTTGAATTGGAAAATTTTGCTGAGATGGGTTAGTGTAATTCAGGTCTTTTTTTTTTTTTTTCTCCAGTAGTCAGATGATAATGGCATGAAACTAAGACTTACAGCTTAGGTATATGCTTAGCTTTTTTTTTTTTAAACCACTGTTCAACTTCTCAGAGATACATTGACATATTGTGCAAAATTTGTTTTAAAGGTAAAATGCGCTAAAATACACTAAAGATATACAAAAATTGCCTCTTTTGGTGTTTCATTTGACTGCACATTGTATCAATGCCTTTAGAACATGTGAAATAGTTATATAACAATTTTGAATGTGTCTGCCATCCTTTTTTTTTTTTTTTAGTTTTCACACAAGGGTTCATAGATTGAATTCAATTTCATACAGATGGTAAAAAAAAAAAGCAGAAGTTCCTTGGAGGGATTTACTAGTTATGATTAGTTCTCTGGTGGTTATCATCTTTTTCTCAGCCATGTCTAAATAGCCATCTGTGGTAGGGACTCCAAAATCAGAGTAATTCTTCATGAATGTAAAGGTTATAAAACATAGATTTCCTTTACTGTTAGAATAAAGACCTTTGTGACTTTTCTTGAATTGACCCCTTTCTGCTAAATCTTGCTTTTGCCCGTTAGTGACTTTTTGTTATTGTTGTTGTTGTTTCAAATAGCTTATACACAGACGTTTCCTTCATCTATATAAGAGCTGGCTCTGGCATGAATATCACTTCAGAGCAGTGCTCCTTAACTGGGTCAACCTCTTCTAAACCCATAAATAACAGGTTAGATTTTTTTGTTTGGATTATTGTTTCAACAGAATTTAGCTTATTGTAGTGTACCCAGGACCAAGCATAATTCATTGCACTTAATCTGCATGAGTAATGAGTAAATGTGGTCTTGTTTTTACAAAAAAAGAAAAAAAAAAGGAAAATAGGAAGGAGAGGAATAATAAAATGATATATTTACTAAATTTAATCAACAAAAATAAGGTTAAGGATTATAAATTCTAGGGGAGGTGTTTGAATGAAATGTTCTTAAATTTGAGGAATTAATAATGTTAACAATATTGAGTGTCTACTACCTGATAGGCATATGATCTTATCTCTCTGCCCTACATTCATCTCTAGATCAAGAAAAATCAGTCAACATAGTGATATTATGTTAAAGGGAAAAAGCATATATAATAGAAATATACACTGAAGTATTTTTGTTTGAAATAATATAAGTATAGGATTTGCTTTAAAATGCTTTAGCAAAAAACCATGTAGTGATATATGAAAAAGACTGCTAAAATAAAGATAACTGTTGATGTTGGATAATGGATTTAAGACGTGAAATGTACTGTGAGGTTGTACATTTATGTGTTTGGACAAAGTCCATAATAAAAAATAAAAAGGCAATTAAACAGTAAAAAGAAGTAACATTGATGAATCAGTCATTTGGCAAATTGAATTGGCTTCTGAGAGAGAACCCTCCCAGAGGGTCTGGTAACTTACTGGGTGGCGAGGATAATAAGAGAGAAGGAATACAGGATGGGCTCAGATATTGATACCTTTGTTAGGTTGAAAACATTAGAGAAAGAAAATATTTTAGGAATAAGATAAATGTATTACCCATGGCTGAGTTTTACGTGTTTGTGAGATATTCAAGTAGAGGCATTTGATTGTCTATTGAGAATACAGAACATAAGTTGGAGCTGGACATGAACATGTGACAGCTGTCAATTGTATAGCATGGGTTCACCTTCGCCAATTTAGATTGAATGCATGTTTATCTCTAGAGCTTTCATTGGCCAATGCAATGAAATATGTTTATTAAAGATAAATTAGGTTCTATTGACCATGGGTCCATAAGCTGTTTCAGGGCTGGAAGTTCCAGCTTGCCAATGCTGTTTGAAATAATAATTAGATTATAATAATCTAATAATAAAAATCATTGCACCTGATTTCAGTAGAGCCTAGGTGGTTTCAATAGTTCAGGTTGGTCACATTGGTGAATATTGCCTATAAGACCAGTTCATTGTAAGAACAGCATACTTAAGTCTTCTTGGCACCAAAAAGGTTCCCACATATGTCGTTGGTGGTTCTGCTCTGGAAATCTCTGGACTTCTCTCAATGTATCCTTCGGCTGTTTCTGTACTGTATACTTTACTTGTAACAAAGTTTGGTGTATCTAAATGGTTTGAGTCTTGTGAGTTCTTTTACTGATTAAATATGTAAGGTAATTAACTCATAATAAACTCATTAATAAATGACATTTGAGCCCTAGAAGTGGATGAATTTGTTCCAGAAAATTGTATGGGATGGAGAGATAAGAAAAATGACGTTGGAAATTTGAGGAACTTCATTCAGTATTTAATGATGGATGGGGAGGAAGCCATAACATCAGGAGGTAGATAAATCAGGCTTGCACATTCCTGTTTACAGAAGAGAAAATCTCAGGTTAAAAACATTTGGACTTTTCAAGGCCACACAACCAGTTACTTATGAGTTCCAAGCCTGACTTCTTCAACTATAGCCCATTGCATATTGGTTAAAACTAGTTTTTTGAAAATAGTTCCCTAGAGAAAGCTTTAAAGAGTATAGCCAAATGTTAAAGGGAGGTTCTGTGGCTTTTCTGACCAGTAGAGATGTTAAATAGCAGAGATTCTCCACCATCCTGCAATTAGGGTTTCTGAGACATCTCTGCCCAACAGGGAGTGTCTATCACTTTATTCAAGATTTGTGAACCTTCAGGTTTAGGACTTATTTAAAAAAAATCAATTGACATTCCCACTAATGCCTAGAATAGCCTCCCCTTCATCAAACTGCCTTTCAGTAAGGCCATGTTATCTTCTTGCATTTTTCTCCTGTAGCACAATCTTGGAACATCATGTGCCCTTAACACACCTTGAAAGCATTTATTTTACATTGCTAGTGCTGGTATAATTTGCTTTTTTATAGCACATATATTCCTGAGATGAATGTCACTTAAAAATGGATTCCTATTTTAAGAGCCCCAAACTGTGGGCTATGTTGAAACTGAGCTCTGGGCAGCTCTTAACTTCAGAAGGCTTTGCAGCTCTTTCTGTCACGGAGTAACTTTCCTTTGCCAGTCTTTAAAATGACAGGAGGCTTCTTTTAGTCAGTAAGAATCTTGATCCTGGAAGTTATGCTCAATAGGCACACATCACCTAATGTCACAGAGTCAGTATTAGCATATTTAAGTGTCAAGATGGGCACAGTGGAGTATGCCTGTAATCCCAGAAATTTGGGAGGTTGAGATGGGAGATAGGAGACTGCAAGTTTAAAGTCAGCCTTGGCAATTTATCGAGGCCCTATGCAACTTAGAGACCCTTTCTCAAAATAATATAAATAAATAAATGAATGACAAGGGATGTAGCTCAGTGGTTAAGCACCACTGGATTCATCCCAGTTTAAAAAAAAAAAGCCCAAACACAAAAATATAGTAAAACTAGTTTTGTATAATCTACATTATTACTTGTCTTTTAGAAATGGGAATACCACATAGCAATTTATAGGAAATCTCTAATGAGTTCCTTCAGTATTTGAAAAAAATAGATGTATCTCTGGATTTGTCAATTTTTGAATATGAGCTATTGAACGTATTTACATTTCTCTCTAATGAACTTAGTAAATATTAATGAGGAATATATGCATTCATCATTGTGTTAAATATTGGATGTGTAAGTTAAACAGTATTTGAACATACAATTGACTTGCCTCTAATATAATTGAGAATGAGGTAATTTCCTGAGCTTCCCAACATAAAGGAAAGACAAATGTTTAAGAAGAAGGAAATGCTAGCCTGATTTGATCAATATAGAAAGTACATATGAATCAATATGAACCAAATTATTAAAATTTGCCCCTAAATATGTACAATTATTATACACCAATAAAAAACTATAATATTCCATATATTTAAAAGAAAGTAAAGGGCAGAATTTGACCAAGTGGATTTAAAGAGATACAAAGGAATAAGGGCCTTGTAATGCTTTATTAATTAAACACTTTGATAGTGGGCATTCTTGACAATCATTTATGCTGGGTGTTAGTGTCTCTGCTTAAAGGCAGTATTGCCCAGACCCAAATGGTGTCACCTTACTCAGTGTGTGATGGCATTAGAACCCAGGTTAGTTGGCTGCAGAGTTGCCAGGGCCACCACCTTTGCCTTTTCTGAAACAATTTCTGTGAGTTTCCTTTTCCTCTTTTGTTAACAATGGATGATTGTAAATTTCCATCCTTAACCCTTGGCTTATGGTTTCTCTGATCACCTCTATTATATGATTTCTTAATATATGTCTTGATATTTCCAAGCTCTGATCTCACACTGACAACTTAAAAAAATGCCAAGTTAAAAAATTTTAAAGCTTTTTAAATTGGCTTAATATTTGTACTCATTTATGGGGTACATTATGATAATTTGATATATGTATACAATGTGTAATGATCAAATTAGGATAATTTGCATTTCTCTCTCCTCAAAAAGTATCATTTGTATGTGTTGGGATCATGCTGACAGCTTTTTACTGACCATTTTCTCTTAGATGCACTTTGAGGATCTGGCAGTTGGGTCTAAACTCTTTTTATTTAAACTCCTTACTGCCCTTTTTTCTAGGTCTCGGGATTGATGTTTTAGTATCTGTTGACCCTTAGTTTCTCCGCTCTATTCTTCCCTCTGATCATTAATCTAGCAGATCCTATGACTCTTCCACTACTGTAACCAATGCCTAGGACCTGAAGAGCCCAGGTTGTCTTAAAAAAAACAAATTTGATTCCTTCTATTCAAGGAAGTGTTCTTGTGCAGAGAATAATATCCACTTAATAGGGTTTTTGTGACAATTACCTATGTGTAAAGCACTTAACATAGTTCCTGGCGTGTGGTCAGCATTGCAGAGTATAACATATTAATGGCAGTATTAGTATTCTTAAATCCAGTTTATGTATTTTTAAGTACGATAAATTTGTACTTTGTATAGATTACTAATCTTGTATAAATGATGTAAGTAAAACTTCCAAAACAGTGCTTGGTATGTAAGTATTTAATATGTTAATTACTCCCCAACATAGAACTCCAAGCTCCCATCCAATTCTAGGATTCTATTTTACACACATGCATTGATTATACCCAGATTGGTGTATTTTTGAGTCAGACACTTAATAAAAGTTAATCTAGATTTAGTATGATGCAGAATGAATAACTTGTGATATATGCCTTCTTGTGCACTGTTTTAGTCAGCTTTTTGACTGCTGTGACTAAAATATCTGACCAGAACAATTTTAAAAGAGGAAAAGTTTATTTGAGGGCTCACAGTTTCAGACATCTTAGTCCATAGCAGGCTGGCTCCATTCCTTTGTGGCTTGAGGTGAAGTAGAACATCATGGTGGAAGAGTGTGGCAGAGGGAAGCAGTTCACATGGAGATCAGAAAGCAGAAAGAGAGGTCTCCACTTGTCAGATACAAATATATACCCACAAACCATGCCCCAATTCCCATCTCCTCCAGCCACACCCCACCACTTCAGTTACCACTCAGTTAATCCCTAACAGGGGATTAATTCACTGAGAGTGTTAAGACGCTTACAACCCAATCATTTCTCCTCTGAACTTTCTTGCATTGTTTTACATGTGAGCTTTAGGGGGACACCACATCTAACCCATAAAATGCACCAATGATGGCCATTTCAAATGAAGATATTTGAGTTGCTGTCTTTTGTCTCTATTCAGTTTTGATGAGCTCTGAATGAAACTTGTGATTGGCATTCTCTGCTGTGTAGGGATGGTTGGGGCCCTTGGGGCCAAACTCATGAAGTCTGAGGGATCATACACAAGACATTATATTGCCTTTACCTGTCACAAATGCGACAACACAAATACAGTGTAATTAAAAAAAGAGAAAAAAGTAGGAATAAATAAAACAAAGAAGCACCATAGAGAAATTAAAGTTTTGGAAAGAGGGCAGTTTTGCAACAAAAGGAACGGAGTTAAGAATAGTTCTTCCTACACTGCTTCCTGCTTGGGCTTCATCTGCTCGGTAGGGAACATGACTTTAGTGAAGCCCCAGTTGAGAGGATTTTGAGACATAGTTCCCATGGCAACAGGCTCTAAAGTGACATAAATCCAGAAGCACTTTTCTTGGTTGTTCTATCATCCCAACAAGAATCCTCTAAGGCTGCTGGAGAAAAGTCAACTTCTTTTAATGAAGCCTGAGTCTTCTTTGCTTTCTGTGCCCCAAGGAACCCCTTTCCTGTGGTGCTCATTTCAGATTGATAATTAATGAAACATTTTCTTTAATTGTGTGTTGATTGTAGTGGGACTGAGACCAGGGGTTGGGATTTATCACCGAGGCAGTGGCAAATTTCTAAGTGTAAATTTACACTTGAGACCTCTTGCTACTGAACAGCACCTCAAATATAAATATATTCCACGTGTGGGGGAATAGCAAACTCTGGTGTATATGCAAATGTCACTCAACTCTCATACACAACAGCGCGCACCAAGCACACACAAACGAAAAATGTAGGGTTATAATTAACTTGCCAGGTGAAGAACAATCGGCTGTCAAAATGACTCTTATAAGCCCAGTACGTTATGACTCCTGATCCTGACCAAAATGTATCTCTCATCAACTGAGTGCTATATGAAATGTCATTATTAGAGACTATAATTTTTGCTAAAGATTTTATCTTCATTTAAAAAAATGCCTGGCAGAGGGTATGCATGGACCACATGTCCATGAATTTGTGAGGTTCTTCCAGAGAATGGAAGGTAGAACATTTGGGAAGAATGTTTGGCAAAGAGGAGTTTTTAGAGATAAGAAATGGGTATACACCATACACACACAAGACTAGAGGCTGTAAGGAAAACCTCACCTGACTTCAAAATTTGGTGTTTTGAATATGGTATGGTGTAATAGAACATGAATATTTGAAAAATAGGAAATTGGTGGTGGGGCAGGAAGCAGGGATAGAGTAAAATATTCAAGGACCCTGAGACTGTCTGTGGATTCAGCTACGTGGGAGAAACTGGCCTAAATTGAAGTTTGGAAGAAGAAAGCATTGTTTCAAAGTTCCTTTGACATTTGTCCCAGATCTTCACCCAATAAGTCCTTCTTTTGCTTCTTTCAGTCTCATTTAACACAATTTTTTTCTTCTCCCAGTTCCTCCCTAAATTAAATACATTTTACATTTGTCTTATGTATATTTTTGATAACATTTACCAAGTCTCTTCCACATGGCCTCGTCTCTGCTAGGTTCTTCTAGTCCCTCGATTTAATCTGACCCTCACAATAGACCAGTGTGTTCTCACCGTCAACCCCATTTTGCAGATGAGGATGTTGAGAATCAGAGATTGTTGAACATATTGTGAGCTGCTGTGAGCCAGGTTTTACATTTGGTTCTGAAGATGTGAAAGTGAATAAATCTAGTTGTCATCTGTCATAGTTCAAGGAGGAATCCAGACGTCCCAGACAGGAAGAGGTCATGAGGAGCTGGAGCTGGCCTACGGACCAAGTGCCACAGAGTTTTTGATTTTGATTCATCCCTTTAGGGTGTGAGCTGATAGCAACTTGAAATTCTACGCCTTTGGCAATTTGGTAGGGCATGCTCCGGACACAAAAATTCTTTGTACTGTGGAATTTCAGGTTCTTGCTGAATTTAGTGATTCATATTTTAGTTTTCTGACCTGGAATCAAGAGCTTTGAGTGAGACTGTTTTTTTCCCCAGTAAAGTAAGGAACATTTTGTTCAGATCTGCTCCAAATATTGTTTTAAGAATACCTCAGTTGGGGTTTCCACAAAAATTCCTGTTGGAGACAAGGACTTAAGTGTCAGTAGCTTATATTTAGAAGGGATCCTAGGGAGAAGAACCGGTGAAACAGGGAAGGAGAGAAAATCAATGTGTCACATGTTCTTGCTTAATGAGAAATTTAGGGTCAGTTCCTCTGAGGACCTTCGAGATACTACAAAGTATGAACCACTAGAAATACAGATGAGGGGAAAATTTACCTTCTGGCTCCCAGGATTGTTGTCTCCTTCACACTTCCAGGTTTGCACATGCATTTTAATGGCTGAGCTAATTCTCATATATATATTTCTCATTGTGACGGCAGAGAAGTCCTAGGGCAGAAAGCAGGTGATAAGAGGTTACAGTTAAGATAAGTATAATAAGTGTGTTCTGTTTGGCTATACTTAGATGCAGCTTGTTCCCATAGTGACAATGGAAACCCCAAAGATAGGGTGAGTAATATAAAAGGAGGCATAAAAGATGTCTAATGCAGAGAGCTGGGTGATGGGACCTGAACTCAGGGCCTGGTAAAAATGTTTAGAGTATGAGCCAAGGGACCACATGGCAGAACCAGAATTATGTGATTTATAACATGCTGAAAAGCTTAGAAAGAACTTTGGTTGTATTTTCCTGGTACTTGTTCTGAAAGTCCATCTATGTCCCTTATATTGCTGGAGCTCTTAGTTAAGACATCATGTCTAAGTTATAACTAAATATAGCACCAGGGGAGGGGTACTCTTGCATCAAATAATTGATACATGATAGTCCATTAGATTCACTGGTCTCCTTAAGCACGACTCTCACTACATCACTCTTACGTTCAATATAGTCACATTGCATACTTGTTTCTTATCATAGCATTCAAATCTTTCCCCAGTATGGTCATGGAGTACTGTTCCAGGCCTGATACCCAACTGTGGCCCTTAATTCCATGCTGTGTTTCAAAAAAAGTAAAGGCCAGGTAAGCTTTTTCCAAGACAATGTAACTGGAGAGGTGGGAGGTCCATGTTTAGAATAGTTTAGAATATAACTGCCGCAGTCGGGCTGCAGCAAAATAACCCGGGGGGGGTGACGAATAACTTGTGTACGTTGATACAGCAGGAGTAGGAGCCGTTTATTGCAGGACAGGAGCAGTATTTATACATTCCACACAGCTTATCTAATTAGCATAAACTAGATACATCAGTCAACCAATCAGGAATCTCTACACTTAATGGCTCGCTTTTGTTACTTCTCAAACCACTCCCTCTGACATTTTGCCAGGCACCATCCAGACTTGTTTACGAACTCTAACATTCCCCTGGCAAAATGCCAGGTGTTATTTTGACTTGTTTACAGACTCTAACATATAACTATACCACCAAACAGTTCTACAACTGGTGTGGCCCCAATTTTCCTGTTGAAAAATAAAGGGTGAAAGGATTAGATAGTGAATCCTAGACTGGTTACATATCCAGATCACCTGGGGAAAATTTAGGTGAGAAATGTAGATTATAAAGTTCCAACCCTGGAGATTCTAATTTATTATGTTTGCATTGAGGCAGCAAGCAATTGACTTCTCCTCCTCCTCCTCCTCCTCCTCCTCCTCTTCCTTCTCCTCCTCCTCCTC
>NW_026000243.1:1425814-1436537 GCF_001458135.2 Marmota marmota marmota | reverse complement strand
AAGAGACAGCTCCTCCTCCTCCTCCTCCTCCTCCTCCTCCATCTTCTTCTTTGGAGGAAAAACTTTTTAATAGGTATTACTATTTTTACAAACATGCTGAAGGATCATGCAGTGCTGCCTGCACTGGAAGCAATTATGGGCCATAATAGTCTGCATACTCCTTTGCAACTGGTCTTGTGATGGCAGAATCTTGATCTCACCTTTATTGTTTACTATGACCCATGAATTATCTTCAAAATAAAGAAATACTCCATCTTTTTTTTGGTATGACTTTTGTTGTTGAATTACCACTGCTATACGCACCTTCTTTCTGAGCTCTGGTTTGTCCTTCTTGACTGTGGCCATCATCATGTCACCCACACCAGCAGCAGGAAGTCTGTTCATCTGTCCCTTGATTCTCTTCACAGGGATTATATACAGATTTTTGCTCCTGTGTTGTCAGCATAATTGATAAGGGATCCAACCAGAAAACCCAAGGAAATCCAGAATTCTGCACCAGAGGATCCATCAAGTCCTCGGTTCAACATCTTGAACACCGGAAAAGGACAGAAAGGCCAATTGACCTCTAATAAGAATTTAATTATCTAATTCAGTTGTACAACCAGGATTAGATGATTTTTTTTAACATTGCTCCAAATCCAAGAGTGAGAGTTAACTGTCATTAAGCTCAAGCAAGGCTCCCAGATCCTGTGGCATTGAGGAGATAAATTTTGTCATAATAGAGGGAAAAGGAAAAGAGCCAAGTGTGAAAAACAAAAAGACAAATGTCCTGCTGTCCTCTGAGCCTCATTATGAGGGTCCTGGAAGATGAAAGGAGCAAGGATGAATAATTTGGGCCATCAGAGAGAATTCTGAGAATTTATCAATTTTGAAAAAAAACTATTCTCAGCAAATGGGAGTTGTTCTTTAATATTAAGCTCAAATTCCAAGAGGAGATGTTTTATCCTTTGCAGTGGTATTGGGCAATTTATGTGATGAATTGAAAATTAAGTGGTATGTTGAACACTCTTCTTTGAACTTGAAGAGCATTTTATTTTTAAGTTTTTTGGATCTTATTGTATTCTTTCACATTTTTAGTTAGCTGTTATGCATTTTTCAAGACATTGTTAGAGCTTTGAAGGCAAAGACTCTATGTTATGTGTCCCATTATCTCCCAATGGGAGAGAGTAAAAACAATTGTAAAGAACACCAGGTTTTTGAGTAAGATGGGCCTAGGTTTAATAGGACCTTAATAACTTAACATCTGGGAAATCACTTACTCTCTAAAATGGAGATGATAAAACCCAGCTCATAGGATTTAAGGGAGAATTAAAACGAAACATTGCATGAACAATGATATTGGATCCTGGTGTGCTGATGTCAGTATAAAACTGTAGGTTGAAAACAGTGTTTGGTACATTAAGTGCTCAATGAATCCTAAATTATTATTTTCTGCACAATAATTTGCATATTACTAGATGCTAACTGAACAAATATTTTATGCATCCAAAAGCTCATTCAATATTATCAAGGGTATAAGCAAAAATTCCCTATTATTCAAGTTAATAACTAGGACTTTGATCCCAGGGGAACCTCCAATTTTCTATACCTCATCAGGTCCCCAGGACTTCAAACCCAGAATAAAACTGCTGTCTCTTTGCAAGCTGGAGAAGAGGCTCCGGGCAAAGCTTTGTACAGATATCCCTTTCCCTAGCTCAGGAAAAGTTCTGAGGCAGCCAGGGAAGCTCTGTCACTCCAGTTAGGAGAGGGCTGGAGGGTTGCTCTGTCCTTCACCTGTGTTAGCACTGAAACCATTAACGGTATGAACAACCGAGGATTAGAGTTGGATTAAAAGGTACATCACTTGTCTAAAGGTGCACCCTCCCACCCCCAGTCTGAGGGAGGGTGAATGGCTGAATCTGGGTGAATGGTTTGAACTTTTCCTAAGTCCCCAGTTTTGGTTCCTGAGGTTGTATAGAGATCCACCTCACCCTTCTGTTTCGTCCAGGATGACCATGAGGCAGATGGAACTCCTCCTATCCAGGCAGATAGGCTGGCTCCAGACTCTGAGAGGACTTCTCAAAGATTGGCTTGCTTTTGTAAACTTCAGAAGAAACTAGAGTTAGAAAGACACAACAAAAGGATAAAATTAAAGATCAGCTGCTCCTAGAGGTCCTTCCCAGCAGCACTTGCTCTTACATGGGGGCAAGTGAGTCTTCCAGGGATGCTCCAGAGGCAGAATCTTTGAGGGCAATGAGAACAGCCCCATGGAAAGACCCCTTTGGTGAGGCTCAAAATCTCTGGGTGCATCCACACATTCACACATCCATCCACTGATGATTTATTAATCTTGGAAAAAAAAAAACTATTCTCAGCAAGAGGGAGATGTTCTTTAATGTTAAGCTCAAATTCCAAGATAAGTTGTTTTATCCTTTGCATTGCTTTTGTGCAATTTATATAATGAACTGAAAAATAAGTGGTATGTTCTCAAGAATGGGGGAGGTGACTGGGAGGTCAACAGTGTTCTCTCTGTCTTTCTCTCTGTCTGTCTCTCTCTCACACTGACTCTTTTCCCTTGTCTTCACAGAATGCTTTAATTGCAATGGTACCTGAGAACTCCTCCTCTGTGACAGAGTTCATCCTTGCAGGCTTAACAGACCAGCCAGGACTTCACATCCCCCTCTTCTTTCTGTTTCTAGGTTTCTACGCGGTCACTGTGGTGGGGAACCTGGGCTTGGTAACGCTGATTGGGTTGAATTCTCACCTGCACACCCCCATGTATTTCTTCCTCTTCAACTTATCTCTCATAGACTTCTGCTATTCCACTGTTATCACCCCCAAAATGCTGATGAGTTTTGTCTCAAAGAAGAACATCATCTCCTATTCTGGGTGCATGACTCAGCTCTTTTTCTTTCTTTTCTTTGTGGTCTCTGAATCCTTCATCCTGTCAGCAATGGCGTATGACCGCTATGTTGCCATCTGTAACCCCCTGGTGTACATGGTCACCATGTCCCCCCAGGTGTGTCTCCTTCTTTTGTTGGGTGTCTATGTGATGGGGTTTTCTGGGGCCATGGCCCATACAGCATGCATGCTGAGGCTGAACTTCTGTGCCAACAATCTTGTCAACCACTACATGTGCGACATCCTTCCCCTCCTCGAGCGCTCTTGCACCAGCACCCGTGTGAACGAGCTGGTGGTCTTTATTGTTGTGGGCATTGACATTGGTGTGCCCACAGTCACCATCTTCATCTCTTATGCCCTCATCCTTTCTAGCATCCTCCGCATTCGCTCCACTGAGGGCAGATCCAAAGCCTTTAGCACCTGCAGCTCCCACATAATTGCAGTTTCCTTGTTTTTTGGATCAGGGGCTTTTATGTATCTCAAGCCCTCTTCTCTTTTACCTATGAATCAGGGGAAAGTGTCCTCCTTGTTCTACACCATTGTGGTGCCCATGCTCAATCCAATAATCTATAGCTTGAGGAATAAAGATGTCAAAGTTGCTTTGAAGAAAACCTTGAACAAAAATTCATTTTCCTAAGAAAGGGGCAATGCTTGGGTCAGAAACACTTTTACTCTGATATATGATTCAGGTTCCATGGAAGAAATTTTAACTCATTCTCAAATGGGTTCATTTTTCCCATTTGAGGGGTTTTTTAATTTATAAAATTCCTAAACTATAGGACGCCCAGATTTAGAATAGATACAGGCTTATGTATCCCACCTTGAGGTCAGTATCTCAGCAGAGCAGTGACTAGAACACAGGCTCTTTATTCCAATCCCATGGCTTTCCATTGTCACCTGCGTTCCTCCTCCTTCCATGAGAGATTTTATTTCAGATATGAGCTAGTCTAGGATGATAAAATCTGGTTCTGTCTACAAAAATTTCATGCAACTTTTAAGGGCTAATTTTAAAAAGCACATTTTTTTTTTTTGCAAGAAGGTAGGAGGTATAAGATTTTGTTGAGAGTCTTGGCTAAATGACCATAGACTTTTTTGAAGCATTTTGGAGATTGCAGGGAAGTGTGTTAGGACCCAGAGATCAGCAAGTATGGTACTACCTGGGACGGTGATGTGGAACTTCAGGGACTTGAACTTTCAGGGATTGGGTAATGACACTAGATGGAATAACTTAGAGAAAATGTCAAGTTTTTTTGAGGAAAGAATTTAGAAATTATTTTTCACATTGTGAAATTCAAATTGTGTTTTGAAAGCCAGAGTGAAGAAATCTACCTCTCAGGGTGGTCAGCTCAGGATCTGAAGAATACTTTAAAACTGTAGAGCAGTTATGTTACAAGTTGGTAATCAGGTTACCCCCAGACAGCAGCCAGTCAGGAGAAGAAATATCCACTGAAAGTTACTGATGTGGATTGTAACAGAGTCTTGTGGGCTATTTTATGTGTACTTTTGTAGATCAGTCTTTCTGCTTGTTGGCACCTCCGTGCAAGTCATAGAATGAATTCCCTAATGGCCTCCCTTTCCTACTAGTTTCTTTTTACGTTAGGTGAATGACAGCCTTGGCAAAAGAAATCAGAGAACAGGAGGAGAGTGATAATGGTGATATTCAATTCCAGGACTGTAGCTAGGCTACAGTGGCAGCAACTGAATGCCACATTTCCTATTGGGCTGCAGTAACCGCTCCTTCCCTGGCTTCTTCATGCCAAGGGGTCCTAATGTCTGCTTGTTATTGCTAGCCTGGGTTGCTTAACCATCCCTTTGTGGTTTCTTGCAACTTCCATTTCCAGGTAAACAGTTCCCTCATTATATTTCTTGATCACTTTACGTGGATCATGTATTTTCTGCTGGAACTCTGATACCGCCCCACCCCCGCCCTGAAAAGGATGAAAGCACTAATGGTACCATGTAAAGAGAGGTAGAGTTACCTTTTTGTTTAAAAAATTTTCTATATATGTATTATATATTATTTTGAAGTAATGATATGTGAGATTCTGTGAAAATGCTTGATTTAGGAGACTGTCTTAGAAAAATTCTGTTCTATTAGAAAAAAAATGAAGTTTGGATGGAAGTATAGTTTTGTACTTTGGGAAGGTGCAGAATAATAAAAAATGAATTCTAAAAGAATGAGAATGGTAGAATTCAGATGACTAAGACAGGGAGAGAGGCAGAGCAGCATAGAGATTCAGAAAAAGCAGAGAGGCTAGGGAATTGGAGTGTAGAATCAAGTTAGAATCTTAGCTTTTACTCAACAGCTGTGCAATTTTAAATAAGTTGCTTGATGTCTCTAAGCATCATTAATTTTTAATTTTTTTTCAGAGTTATTAAGATAATTTAATGTTAGGCACACAGTAAATTTATTTTCATCTCTCTTAGATAGTCTTCCTTCTAATATCAAAGCTTGCACTAATTTATTGTGTGACCTTGGGAAAATTGCTGTATCTTTCTGGGCCCATGCTTGTTTATATGAAAGATGCTGTTCTACCAGGTTACTTTTACATTCTGTTTATAATGTATATCCTTTTATACACTGATAAGATATAATACATATTTACTGTATCCTGAATATTCCTTTCAAAATCCATGTGTTGAAATTGATAGTGTTAGGAGATGGAACCTTTAGCCCTTCGCCTCTCCCCCCATGTAAGGACAGAGAGAATGTGCTGTGTGTCAGAAGAAAGTGGGATACCAAATCTGTTGACATCTTGATCTTGGACTTCCCAGCACCCAGAACTGTGAGAAATAAATTCATGTTGTTCATAAATCACTCAGTGTATGCCCTTTTGTTGCTGTTGTTTTTGTTTACAGTAGCCCTAACAGACTAAGAAAATGGTTATAGTATTTAAGAACATTACCAAAAAAAAAAAAAAATAGCCAGGGAAAGGATGTCTCCTATTCTGCTGGTTTCCTGGTCATCTGTTCCTCTCTGTGGTCCATCACTGCTGCTCACCAGTTGTCTATTTTTACAGTCACTGCATGGGGCAACCTGTGTGTGCTTGTACATTAATGCACGTGACATGTCCCTTGTTTTTCAAAGTCATGGAAATCTGATATAAACTGTATCTACTGATTCAAATTTATTAGAAGTGGTAGGAGTTAGGGTTGTTACTAAGATGAATAAGTGAATAAAAAGGAAAAAAAGATGGGTATGAAGGGTTTTGGTTATTAAAAAAAGAGGGAGGGGGTTGTGGCTCAGTGGTAGAGTGCTCGCCTAGCAAGCGTGAGGCCCTGGCTTCTATCCTCAGCACCACATAAAAATAAATAAAATAAAGGTATTGTGTCCAACTACAACTAAAAATAAATATTTAAAAAAATAAAAAAAGAGGGAGAGGAAAAGGGATTCTGTGAAGACAAGGGAGCCTTAGATCTAGCTGAAAAGTGTGTACCACCAGAAGGACAAGCTTGCAGAAAAAATTTCTTTTATTTCTCATCTCTGACTCAATTTTCATAATTGCCTAAAACTCCATCTTATGGATGAATTCTATGATAGTAACAATTTTCTACTACTTCAATTAGATTATTTCCATTTTACAAATTATAATTAATGCTTGTTTAACAAATTTAGTAATTTCCCCCCTACTTAGGATATATTCTCAGACAGAGAATTATTGAATTACCCAAGGTTTTAAGATTTTATTGCAAAATATTGTCTTGCAAATTTATTTCATTTATTGCCCTCACTAGCAGAATACACATATTTGGATCATCTCTGGAACAGATTCTGTATTAGTAAGATTCTCACTGATTGGAACTTACTGCTTTTCATTTTGATGGTTGTATTGTTTATATTCTCTTGTCTTCTTTTTAAATCATTTTCTCTCTCTTCTTTTTAAAATTTTTAATTATTTTTTAAAATTTATATATGACAGTGGAATGCATTATGATTCTTTTTTTCTTGGTGTCTATTTTTTTTTACTTTTTAAAATTTATATATGACAGCAGAATTATAATTCTTATTACAATTCTTATTACATATATAGAGCACAATTTTTCATATCTCTGGTTGTATACACAGTATATTCACACCAATTTGTGTCTCCATACCTGTACTTTGGATAATAATGATCATTACATTCCACCATCATTAATAACCCCATGCTCTCTCCCAACCCCTCCAACCCTTCTGCCCTATCTAGAGTTCGTCTATTCTTCCCATGCTCCCTCTCCCTATCCCAGTATGAATCAGCCTCCTTGTATCAAAGAAAACATTATGAAGACAAACAACAAGTGTTGGCAAGAATGTGGGGAAAAAGTTACACTCATACATTGCTGGTAGGACTGCAAATTGGTGCAGCCAATATGGAAAGCAGTATGGAGATTTCTAGGAAAATTGGGAATGGAATCACCATTTGACCCAGCTATCCCTCTTCTCCGTCTATACCCAAAGGACTTAAAAACAGCATACTACAGGGACACAGCCACATCAATGTTTATAGCAGTACAATCCACAATAGCTTAACTGTGGAACCACCCTAGATGCCCTTCAATAGATAAATGGATAAAAAAATGTGGCATATATATACAATGGACAATTACTCATCAATAAAAGAGAGTAAAATCATGGCATCTGCAGGTAAATGGATGGAGTTAGAGAAGATAATGCTAAGTGAAGTTAGCCAATCCCAAAAAATCAAATGCCGAATATTTTCTCTCTCTCCTTTATTTCATCGACTGTTTGTGGTATCTGGATGATCTAAAAAAAGAAAAAAAAGAACAAAAGGATTAAAACTGAAAATATTTTCTTCCTTACTGTTTTAGTCAGTTTATTGTAACCTGACAAGAATGTTACAGTTTTAGAGATCTCCGTCCATAGATTGCCCACTCCATTGCTCTGAGCCAGAGGTGAAACAGAACATCATGGTAGAAGGGTATGTGGAGAAAAATAGATCAGGACATGGCACCAGGAAGTGGAGCGGGGAGGGAGGAAACACACTCTGCTCAAAAAGGAGAAAATATAAAACCAAGCCCCCAGTGATCTATCTTCTCCAGTCACAGTCTATCCGCCTAAGGTACACCACCCAGTTAATCCACCTGATGGGATTAATGCAAAATTAGGTTAAGGCTCTCATAACCCAATCATTCACCTCTGAACTTTCTTGCATTGTCTAACATGTGAGCACTGTAGGGAACACCTCACATCTAAACCACATCACTCATTTTTCCTTCATTATATACTCTGTGCAAATAGAGTCCCTAATGTGTATTTGATAAATCCCTCAGTCCTAGCACACTGCCTGGCACTTTTAGGGTGGGAGTTTGACAAATATTTATTGGATAAAAGGATGGGGTGTTTAGCAGTTTTAGAATGTGGGGTACTAAAGGGGCTTCTTGTTCTCATTCTCCTGGCAGCACATTTTCCTCTTCCAGTCCCTAGATGGATATATGTTTACACCTAATGTTGTCACCTTGATCTGGTTATAGTCTTCTTATTTGTAATCCCCAAGTTTAAACTCATGCCACCTGGTGGCCATGGTAGAAAGCAGACCCCAACTTGGAGACATAAACCCCGACTTCCACTCCTTCATATAAAATGTATGGTGTTATATAAAAGAATGATCTTAAATTCTAAATTGCTGTCCAATTGAACCTAGAGCTTGGAAGAAATTGTATAAAACACCAACAACTGGGCTCAGGTGTGGAGCTCTCATGTTTCCAGGGTACTTGCCCAAACACTTGTTTTCAAAAGGTAACTACACTTAGGAAAATTTACCATGATCATAATTGGATTCTTCTTTGCTGACTTGCAAGGCAGAGTACTGCTACTGCAGAACAAATCTTCCTTTTATTTTCTCTCACAAATTAATGTGTTTATATTCTCTCAGAATTGTTTCTGGGGACATTTGATAATACAGAGGTTTTTGTAACTTTGCAAGTCCCTTAGTAATTTTACTGGGGATGATTTCTACTTTTCTCTTTGAAATTCAAAGTTAATTTTGGGGATATATTTTGAGACCCTATCTTACTCCTTTTTCAAACTTCCACACAAGATTTAGCATCTACTTCTGGGCTGAATTAAGATTTAGTTTTATGGTTGAAAAATGGAGATTTTCGAATTCCACTAATCCTTGTTGAAATTATGACAGGGAGAGCCTTTTATTATCATTAATGCATTCATATCATTATGGACTTATGTATCTAAAGTCATGATTCCTTGTTGTCAGCATTTACTTTTTTAGATTAGCACATATTAATTGCACAAATCAATGGGCTTCACTGTGACAATTTCATACACAGAATTTATGTTAATGCTCAATTTGACCCCTTATTAATGGCTAATGGAAGCCTTTTCACATTGATTTTCATGTTCTTTTAATATATCTCTATCAGATTTTGAGCATTTAATTACTTTCTGGTGAAGTGGTATATCTCAAACTTATCTTTTACTTATGTTGCCCAGCACTGGTTTTGTTTAGAGATGGTGTTTAAAGCTAAGATATGAATCCTAGGTGGGATGAGCTATACTTAGTGTGATTCTGAAACCAAATATTTAATTGGAAAATATTCATGTTTGGAAAATACCCATATTGATTTTTATCCCTCTGAGCATACCTTGTGCAAATGCTATAATTGGTCTTTATGAGTAGGTCAATCCTCTGTATCCCATAACGGTCCTCTGGGTCCCCATCTCACCATGACACTTTCCTGCTCGCATGACAATTTTCTCAGGTTCCCATCAGTAACTGTTGGGACCATGGAACTGAAGATTGAGCCCAGGAGCAATCTACCACTGACAAAGCTCTATAGCCTGTTTTATTTTTTTTTATTTTGAGACAGGGATTTACAAAGTTGCCCATGTTGGCTTTGAATTTGTGATCCTCTTGCTTCAGCCTATTTTTGAGACTATACTTTGTCCTATGAACTTTGTCTACATGTCCTAATTTAATCTTTTCCACAACTGGATGAGACCATTATCTCTGCTTTATAGGTGGGTAAATCAAGTCTTAAGTTGAGGAGCTTGCTCAAGATTGCAGATAATAAGTGTAGAGGGAAGAATTGAATTTAGATTACATAACTCTAGAGCCCACACTCTTAACACTAACTGCCTTCCAGAAGGCTCAATCTGGGTGTGTAAGAAATAGCACATGTGATGCATATATATTCACCTTGTACAATGTCCAAGTTCTTGCTGTCTTGAGCTGAATAATCCCTGCATCTACTCTCATTTGGAAAAAAATTGCCAAAAACAAATGTCAAAAGAAAGATACTGAAGATTTTTTTTTCCTTTTTAAATGCACTGAACTAATAGGGCCAGTAATGTAAATATATGTGAGACCCACTGAACTATTGTTATATGGATTGTACAGACATATATTTTGAAAATGTTTATTCGAAGTTACATTCCCAATTTCAGCCAGGTGATCAAACACATGCATTGAGATTAATGCCTGGCAGATTCAGGAGGTGCTAAATACATATTGAACAAATCCCTAGTGAGACTTTGCTTAAATTTTATGCAGTGTTTTATCTTTAATTTTTAAAAATAATTTTTCTTAAATTTGCAAAGCAATGCTGTGTGATAAGAATATGCTAGATAAAGAATGAGTGGAGATAAGCAAAAGCTTTTAAAAATATCTCCAAGATCCTTTCACCTAAAGATTACTATTTTTGGCATTATGGTATATATCTTTTCAAAATATTTTTCTGTGTGTACACATGTGTCTATTTAGACTAGTTTAGACCAGTTTGCAAAAATTATGTACACATACAAAGATGTAATTGCATTGAGTACCATTTACAATTTTTTTTTCATTCTGTAAACATATAAACAGCTTTTGGTGTAATTAAATATATA
>NW_026000243.1:1376844-1425426 GCF_001458135.2 Marmota marmota marmota | reverse complement strand
ATATATATATATATATATATATATATATATATATATATATATATATATATTAAAGTCATGATTTTTAGTGACTACATTCATTGTGTTTAAAACTGTAAGAGCAGTAGAATGATACAAAAAGTTTCTATTTGCAACACAGAAAGTATTGCTTCCTTCTTTCAAAAGGCTTTTTAGCAGTCATGTGTTCATCTGATGGTCCAAATTCTTTTACTAAATCTGATTTTTGCCTATGATTTTTCAGGTGGTGTCAAATTCTATGAATTCTTTACCCTTCTTTGGTTCAGGTTTCTTGTCTCCAGTCCCATTCTTCTCATTTCCAAAAGTTCAAGGGCAAGTCTGGTGATGTCAGTACTCCACCATCTTGCTCACAACTGACTACAGTCAATTTGTACAGTCAAGTACAAATTCCGTGGTAACAACCTGTCTGGGCTTAATTGATTCCAGCCTCACATGTGCTTGGAACCTCAAGTTCCCTTGAGGTGGGGTGCCATTGTGTCCCAGCTAATACATATGGAAGAAACTCTTTCTCTTCTGTATCTTCCCCACTCCATCCCAAAGGGGAAGCATGCTTTATACAACTGATGAAAAATTGGGAGAATGAATTTGTGGCTCAGTGTGGCCAGCACATTTCCTATGGTCTCACTTTCTATTTCCTGTTTGAGACAGGCACATTCTCAGGACCCCAGTTATCTCTCCATTTGCAACCCCTCTCTTTTACAGGGAAGACCAAATGTTGGGTTCAGTTTAGACCTGGATTTGCAAATTTAATCTGTTACATACAATGAGGGAATTGCAAGATCCTATTGTAGATGTGCATCCAAAACTAAGACTTCCAATCAACTTTATCAGTAACAGAGGGGAGAAAGGAGAATTAATTATCATCACTAACCCATTCCAAAAATATCGTACCTCTCTCTTCCATGTATATAATGACTTAATTCTCATCATCACTTGTCATTCTCCAAGTTTGCAGCCCCCCCCGCCACTTTATAACCTTTCACATTTCCTTTTGTGATTTCCTGTGCTCAGAATACCCTCCTGATTTTCTTTGCTGTTTATCTTCTACTTGTTATTCAAGACTAATAGCAATACATTTCTAAAACTATATTATAAAGCAGATTGTGCATTTCCATAGTAACAATGTAATAATTGGAGACTGCTTCTGAATAAAGAGTTAGGATAAAATAACATGCTTTAAAATCAAAGATACACTCCCTATAATAGCCTGCAATGTTTTTTTTAAGAATAAAACTATTTTCTAGGTTTTTACAAGAAAAATTTGTTTGAAAAGGTGTGCAAAAACTGATCTAGCTATTGACTTTTACAAAGGTATGTAAAAAGCTATCCTAGGTATTGATCTCAAAGTCAATAAAGTGAAAACACAGCACAAGCAAAACAGAACACTTATCATAGATGGAGAAATATAAACATACGCTACCTATTTAATCATTTATAAAATCAATTATTGAGCTATTATCATTCTTAGATATTAAACAATCCTATTAATTCCATCAGTTTAATTTTTACACAGCTAACATTTCATTTAAAAATCTAGCCCAGATATTTTATTGAACCCCTTTCGAAGGTGACTGAGGGTGTGTGTGTCTGCCCTCTTTGAAGGGATCTGGTCTCTCCTCATCTCTGATCGCTGCCCATGGTCCTCTTAATCTGTTTCTATTGTACCAGCCAAGCATCTTAGCTGCAAATAGCAAAGTTGGTTCTGGTTAACTTAGAAAGAAGAGCTAATTGGCAAGAAACAGGGAGGTCACAGAATTTGAGAACAGGCTGGGGAACCAGCTTTGGAGTCAGGCAGGAAGGGGGAGCCAGGTGGTGGAATCAAAGCCAAGTGGGAATCATAGCCACAGAACGGTCTGTCTAGGCTGTGCTGGTTGTTCCTGCTGGCACTGCCAACACCTGGCATTTGTTTTTGACTGGTAGGTTTGTTTTTTCTTTGTCTTTGCCAAAATGAAATATAAATGGTTCCTGTTTGTGTCACTTGCCCTACACTCAGAGCCCTGTCTGGAATCATCCAACTAGTTTAGGTCTGATGTTCTCTGGGAGTTGCTGCAGGAGGATTTAGGGTCTGGCTTCAACTGAGGCTCACACAAAGGAAGAGTCCTCAAACATGGAAGGAATTCCAATGCTAGACAGTCATAAACAAGAGTTTATTTCCCTATTTATTTTTCAGCTTTGAAATTGAATTTTCCTTCTTTAAGGAAGCTTTTCTGACCCTCAAGACTCAGTAGGGCCCACTCTTACATGGTTTTCCTTGGCATCCCATGACCTCTCCCTTGCACACCTTTACTTATTATTTTAATTAGTTGTATATAAGGATCTGTTTCTTCTAGGTTTCTCTATCTGGATTACATGTTCAAATTGCAGGAACCTATTTTGATTTTTTTGATAATTGCTATTTGATTTTGAATATATATATATATATATATATATATATATACACACACACACACACATACATTTATCCATAAACAAATATAAATATAAAATTTTATATTTATATAAAATATAAAAAACATTTCTTATATAAAATCTTATAGTATTTACATATAACTAAGGCACATTCTCCTATTTACTTTAGACCATCTCTTGATTACTTATAATACCTAATATAATGTCAAAGTTATGCGAATCTTTTTACTATATTGTTTAGAGAATGAAAGAAAATGTTTGTACATGTTTAATATTGATAAATGGGCTGGGGATATGGCTCAAGTGGCAACACACTCGCCTGGCATGTGCCCTGGCATGTGTGGAGCTCTGGGTTCGATCCTCAGCACCACATGAGAATAAAATAAAGATGTTGTGTCCACCGAAAACTAAAAAATAAATATTAAAAAATTCTCTCTCTCTTTAAAAAATATTGATAAATTATTTTCATAGAGTCTCTGATTTCAATCATTTTATTTTAATTTCTAAAAGATCCATTTGACTCTATGAAATTTTGATGGTTCCTTCAACTTTGATGTTTCCTTTAAGATTTCAATTTGTTTTTATATTTCTTTAAATATATTCAACATTTATTTTGTACCCTGTCCTTGATAAGCCTACATAATTTTTCAAGTCTGGTTGGCTTTGCAGCATTTTCTTTTTTAACTGAGAATTCAATCCAGGAGTGCCTTACATTGAGCTACATCCCCAGTCTTTTTTGTTTTTTATTTTGAGATAGGGTCTCGCTAAGTTGCTGAGGCTGACCTCAAACTTCCAATCATCCTGCCTTATTGTCCTCCCTGTTGCTGGGATTACAGGTGTGAGCCATTATGCCTGGTCTTCAGATCATGTTTTGTTATTCATGGTGCCTTATTTTAAGTTATTTTGATAAAGAGCTCAAGATCCTTGGATATTTATCTGGGAAAATTCTTGGATATCTGGATTTAAATTGCATTATTCATAGAGGAATCTATCTCATCTATCATCTTTCTATCTGTCATCTATTTATCTATTGCATATTTTTGCCTTACACACAAGGTGGCTAGAAATTCTTCAAGCATTTTATCTCATTTTTGCCCTTCTAGATCTAAGACTAAGTTAGACACTTGTCTTTCTTGGCATTCTCCCTCTGTGGGCTTTTTTTCCCCCCTTCCCTTCTTCCTTTTTAATTAAGACACGGAGGATGTTTCCTTTTGGGGATTCAGTATTATGAGTTCATGGTTCCAAACTCCCAGCCTACTGGAGTCCCAGGCTTTGCCTGTATGTCCTGCATAGGTGGCCAATTAAGCCTAAACTCATAAGTATCCAGGAATCCATTAGTTCCCTGAAGACAAATTCCAGGCCAGTGCTTGTCCTTTGGATTTTTTATCTTTTCTCCTTTGCTCTTGCAGATTTTCACTTAGTTTCTTTCAGCTCTCACATGAAAACAGATGATTTTATACTTTATCCAGAATCTTTCATTCCATTTTGACTGGGAGAAATCTTTCTGAACATAAAAATTGTGTAATATTTCTAGAAATGGATGACCGTCATAAATATTTGTTGGATGAATAAATTGACTTCTACACTAATGAACAGAGAAAATTCTTTCTCTTCCATTTCTGGGCCATTGCTACACATCTACTAAATTGCCATTCAAAATAGGAAAATACAGTGGGTAAGAGATTATGTATACTAGAAAGATATGTCTATTTTCTCCACAAAACAAACCTTAAAAATATCATTCAAATATGAAAACAAAAGGATAGTTTTTGGTTATGAGGAAGAATTGGAGCAAGTAAGTTAGTCCTGTCTTGGCAATTCCTCTGGCTTTCCTTTGACAATTGTCCCTGATATTCACCCACTTGCATGCAGGCCATAAATATGACTGTCTGGAAGGCTAGAAATGACAGGGGGTGGGGGGGAGAGAGGGAGAGCAAGAGAGAGTGAGCACAAGAGCGAGCAGCCATGTCCTTGAATGATATTATTTGAATGTCTCGTGGCCTCAGTTCCACCATTCCACCATATTCTATTGGTTGGAGAAAGTCCAATATTGTGCCCTCTGGAGGCAAGGATAGGGAACAAAGAGAGTCAGTCCTCCTACTACACCAAAAAATATGTGGGATACAAGCTATATATGCGTGAGCGTGCGTGTGTTGGTAATGGGCATCTTTGGAAAATACAATCTGCCACACACATGCACATTCTATAGTTGTTATAAACATAATATTATACTAGAAAACATCTAGCACAATGCCAAGGACTATAGTTGCTCCATATGCATTATTTTTTTTTTACTTCTTGATTTCCTCCCTTTATATAAGAAAAATATAGCAGGTTTTTATTTTAAGGAACACAAGATGGATGAGAAATGAAAACAGTGTCATTTTTCTTGCATGTTCTACTATACTGAGCTGTCAGGTCAGTAAATAACCATTTTCCAAATGAGGGATTATGGCTCAAAGATGTTTAGCAATTTTAGTCTTAAAGTAATTTGGTAGGATGATTTATTTTTTTGCTCTCAACTTATGCTTTAAATAAACTTTTTATTTAATTATAACATAAAGATACATAGCTTGATGAATTTTTTGCTAACTAGATACATCTATGTAGCTAGTACCCTTAACAGAACCAGAACGTTATTCGGAAACTTGAAGCACCCTTCATATGCCTGTCTAGCCTCTGACTTCCCAGCTAAGAGTAACTGCTATCTGAATTTTAGGACTACAGATTAATTTCCTTATCTTTCAATTTTATACATGTGGAGTTATAAGATATGCACTCTTTTGTGCTTGGCTTCTTCTACTCCATAATAGATTGATAACATTTATCTATGTTATTAATTTTCATGGCTAAATGCAATTTTATTTTATTATATTTCACTATTTAGTTGGTTTACATGTAGATTGTCTTCAGTTTTTGGCTAATATGTATAATCCTTCTATGAATATTTTTGGCATGTCTTTAGGTAAACATATGTAGTTTTTTTTTGTAATTTTTATCAGGTATACATCTAGCAGTGAAATGCTGTTTAAAATCTATGTAGACATATGTGTACATATGTATGTATATATGTGTGTCTACATGTATAAATAAATTAGTTGACACTGTTTAAGAAATGTGGATATACATATTCCATATACATATATATGGAATATATCCACATTTCTTAAATAATGCCAACCAATTTATTGTATCCTCAAACAATTATACACAATAATATATTTTACTAATTTTACTCTTGGTACCAGTGTAATTTCTCTCTCCTTGCTTTTCTCTTTTCACCTATTCTGGGCGGACAGCTAGGATTTGAATTTTTTTGCTTTAGTTTTCTTGGCTAGGTATAAATCAGAAGCAGCTTCCTACGTTTGAAGCCAAAGTCTACTGAAGAGATAGGAAGGGTGTTCAATTGAGGAGAGTAAAGGTGAAAGACAGAGATTCTGACAGACAGAGGATGGAAGTCAGTGAACCAGAATATCTGAATAGTTGCTTATGCTTTTTTTAGTAGGGTGAACATAAAAATTTTAATCCATATTTACATTCTTTTGAGACCGTAAGGACATGCTATGAATAATTGTACAGACATAATGGTTGCCATTAAGGACCCTCCCAGGCAAACTGGAATTATTTTAGGCAACTTCAATGGAAAATTACAAATGCAGATGTACACATATATGTGGATTTCCCCTAGAATGTGCACATAGCAGATCTGATGAAGAAAAGCTTTGACATCTGAAGAATGACCGATCAAACCCTCAGTACTTCTCCTGCCTAGCTACGGAGTAAGCCGGTGTGTGTGCTTCATGGCTTGCATCTTGTGATATTTTAATCTCCTTACATATAGTCAAGGCCTGTCTGTGGCCTTTTGTAGAATGGAGAGGAGATGGTGTTTGTGTTGCTGGTGTTGCTGTCTCACTGTTCTGAGAAGCTCATGCTTTTAGAAGCATTTCATATGAGGAGCTTTCTGATCACCTATAACCTTGGTCTGAACATTTTTGGTCCTCATTTCAAAACTCCTTAAGAAAATTTGGAAATGGTAGAAAATGAATTTGGGGCCATTATCTCTTAAAGTTAAACTTAGGGTCAAAGAATGAATGAAAGGGATCAAGAAGGAGCCCATCAAACTCAGCATTGAATGACATGAAATCCTTGGAGGAAAGGGGAATATTGAGCAGAACACCAGCTCTCAAGATGTTACTGATGCAGGATGTAAACAGAGTGCAGTTTCCTCTGTCTAAAAACAGATCTAAGAGAAATTCCCAGGGGAGACTATAACTAATCAGGTCTCTAAGATTGTCATGAAGTTTAAAGTCCCCCATGGTATGCCAGCTGGGGTCCTGGTGGAAAAGATTGCTAATGTTTTTCTTCTGAAGTTGATGAAGACCATCTGGGGAAATCCACAAACAGAAACTCTGAGCTATTCCTCAAGCACCTTGGAGAATTTGGGTCTGTTAAAGCTCTGTTCCCAGCACCATGGGAATCAGAAGAGTTAGCCTGCAAGGCTGTCTGCTTTACATTCTAGCAGCACCATCTTATGCCTCTGGCTAATGGAGAAAGCATTGCATAAATCCAGCACTGAAAAGGTATAGTGCAGAGCCAGTAGGGAACACTCTTGGCTTTTGGCTTGGCTTTCCTCTCAAGGTAGTATCCCAGTATGTGTTTGGGAGAGAAAGGCAGAGAATAGCTGAGCATGATGGGGGACATGGGAACTTCTGTGTCACAAAGCCTGAGACAGCAGGTCCAGGTTGTACCCCTGGCTCTTGGGGCATCTTTCTGAGATGGGGCAGCCCCTTGAGGCATGCTGCCTCTTCATTTCTTAAGCAGAGACAGAATCCTTGCTGCCCGTGCCAACAGAGTAGCTGGGGTTCATGACTAGCATCAGGGGAGCTGAGATGCTACCCCAGTCATATTACCGACAGTTTAGGACAGAGAGAGGCATAGATGAGGGAAGAGGGAAGAAGAAGGGAGGCATCTATGCCCTAACCAATCTTCTCTAGCCTTCTTCCATTACTCATGTTTATGCTTGTATAACTCTGTGTTTTGTCCTCTGTTTCCCCAGTCGATGTGCCAGAAGAGAATGACTCTGAGAAACAGCTCCTTAGTGACTGAGTTTATCCTTCTGGGATTATCAGAACAATCAGAGCTCCAGCTTCCTCTCTTCCTCCTGTTCTTGGGGATCTATATATTCACTGTGGTGGGCAACTTGGGCTTGATCACCTTAATTGGGCTGAATTCTAGTCTTCATACCCCAATGTACTTTTTCCTCTTCAACTTGTCCTTTATAGATCTCTGTTATTCCTGTGTGTTTACTCCCAAAATGCTGAATGACTTTGTGTCAGAAAATATTATCTCCTACATGGGGTGCATGACTCAACTGTTTTTCTTCTGTTTCTTTGTCAATGCCGAGTGCTGTGTCTTGGTATCGATGGCCTATGATCGCTACGTGGCCATCTGCAACCCTCTTCTGTACACTGTCATCATGTCCCCTCAGGTCTGCTTTTTGCTCATGATTGGCTCCTATGTGATAGGGTTTGCTGGGGCCATGGCCCACACTGGAAGCATGCTGAGACTGACCTTTTGTGATTCCAATGTCATCCGCCATTATCTCTGTGAGGTTCTCCCGCTCCTGCAGCTCTCCTGCAGCAGCACCCACATCAATGAGCTTGTGTTCTTCACTGTTGTTGGAATGGTCATCACAGTGTCCAGTGTCAGCATCTTCATCTCTTATGCTTTGATTCTTTCCAACATTCTTCGCATTCCTTCTGCTGAGGGACGATCCAAAGCCTTCAGCACATGTGGCTCTCACATAATTGCTGTTGCTCTGTTTTTTGGGTCGGGGGCGTTTACCTACTTAACAACCTCTTTTTCTGGATTGATGGAGGAAGGCAAGTTTGCTTCAGTCTTCTACACCAACGTGGTTCCCATGCTTAACCCTCTGATCTACAGTTTGAGGAATAAAGATGTTAAACTAGCCCTAGATAAAACCCTGAAGAGAGTACTCTGCTAATGAGTCTTTTGTATCATTGGCAATTAATTTTCAGCAAGCATTCTACTCAAGTAACATTTTATCTGCAGGAAGAGGAATTTTAATGTTTTTTCTCAAATAAGGTCTTCCCTCCACTTCTTTTTTTTTTTTTTTTTCCGGTACCTGGGATTGAACTCAGGGGCACTCAATCACTGAGCCACATCCCCAGCCATACTTTGTATTTTATTTAGAGACAGGGTCTCACTGAGTTGCTTAGTGCCTCGCCTGTTGCTGAGGCTGACTTTGAACTCACAATCCTCATGCCTCAGTCTCCCAAACTGCTGGGATTACAGGCATGTTACACTGCACCCACTCCCTTTCCCTCCACTTTTAAAGTTACTAAATATCTTGCTTTGTATTCTCCTTGAGGATTATGTGATTTTGTACTGCTCAAATTGTTTCACTGTATAAAACTTAGCTTCTATCATTTACTGGACTCTATATTAGACTGAAGAAATAAATAAACTGAGGCTCCAAATCTTTTATTTATTTTTTCTTTGTAAATTAGATGGGTTTGTCTAAGTAAGGACACTTCTAGCTGGGATAAGGAACATGTGGTAGCATGAGGGAACTGGAGCATGCTTTTTTTTTTTCCCCCAGTTATGTGAACAGCTTACTAAAGACTAAAGCTAGATTACTTGGTGCCATAGATAATGTATTCTCCTAACTCTTAGAGAGCTTACTGGCTAGGCAGATCATAAATCCTTCCTTCCATGCATATATATACACAGACTAGAGAAGGGTTCAACTAAGAACTGTACATGGCCTGATATTGTATGGATAAATCAAAACACAAATCTTTCATTTCAAAGTTTGAAAATTTCAGAGCTTTGGGATGGTATTGAAAGGTAGGTAATCTTGTAATTGAGCTCTTGGGGCTCAGGCTGAAAGTGAGAACAAAGAACTTCCCATGAATTTGTGTGATTATGTGAATCTCTGTCCTGTCCTGGAGACTCTGTGTATATCTTTTATTCTTTACAATTTCTGAGAACGTGTGTGTGTGTGTGTGTGTGTGTGTGTGTCTTATAGATTACCATCAGAGAATCAGGAAGAAAGGAGGATTATATTACACTTCCACTCTCAGAAAGACTGGAAAAGTTCTGCATTTTGAGTGATAAGGACCACTCTAGACCAGTCTTCTAAAGTTTCTGCTATTCTATGTTGAATAGTTCAGCTTTTGAGAAATACACCCTCATAAACCACCCTGAGCACAGGGAGGAAGGTGACATAGGGCCAGACCAGACATGGAGAAGCAGAGGGTATAGACTCACACTGTGGTCAGAAGGGGCACTCTCTGAAAAGAGGCTAGAATTTGGGGTATTCTTAAAGAGAACCTCTGTGAAGAACATTGGTGCTTTTCTTTGGGATATGGGGAAGACTGTATAAAACACTGAGTCTGTATCTTTTTCTTTGCGTCTATCTCTCTGACTCTTCATAAAAGTGGGCATTGCTCAGTAGTGTGAGAGGTAAGACAGTGAAGGGAGGTAAGGCCTTCTTCCCGTCTACCTCTCTATGACACTGATGTGGAGGTGGACACATCATGTCAAGAAGAAGGCAGTCCACATGTTCCAGATGAAGCCTGGAGCAAGGCTTAAGATGTCCTGAGGAGAGATCAGAGAAACACAGAGAAAGACCTGCAGTGTGGGGCTCATTGGCAAGGAGAAATGAGACAAAATCATGTTTTCTTAATATACGCTAGAGGAAAGAAATTTTTGAAGGAGGGAAATGTTGATACTTGGATTATATCTAGATTATGATAATGATGGTGCTAGACATTTACAGAGAGTGTACTATATATTTGTGCACATTTTAAGGTTCCCTATGTGTAATAACTTACTTTTCAGAATTGAAATATAATATCATTTTGAACCACTGCTATCAACCCTCTGGGTCTGACTGAATCCTACTCTCTACAGGATTGTTTGTGTCTGAGCTCATGGGGATCTTGGGATATTAGGAAAGTGTCAGGAATGAGGAAGGACAAAAGTAAATCTACTAGAAAGAAACATTATGAAATAAATGCATTTAAAATCTGAGAACAACTTTGGCTACATTCATTCCACATTGGCATTGGGGTAAGTAGAGGTGAAGGCATGTTTGACTTAATGAGACATTGGCTCGGATCTTTTGAAAACCAGTCTTTTTGTTACTGAGAAACTGAAATGACAAAAACTTGTGGTGTCTGCAACAGCTGTATGAGAGCCATCTATTGCGCCCAGAGAAAATGCAGTGTCTTATAAATTAAGAAGGTCTTCATCTTTCTCACAAACAATGATAGGTCTTCTTGCATGATATTTTGGGTTGGTGTTGAGAATTTATTCTCAGTGATCAAAAACTGGAAAAAAATTGGGTTTACTGCTTTCCAGTAACCAGGAGACATGAATTGAAACCCCATGTTAGATGTCTTCAGGTGAATCCTTATACCATAAAACCATAATCCTATGGTTGACATGACCTGACATCAAGACATTTTTTTTCAGCAAGGTCAGTGTTTTCTTTTGGGAAGCATTCTTAAACTTGGGACTTCTCTGTATTTAGTCCTCGTTCTACTTCTCTTTTTGCTCTTCCTGCTTCCTGCTTCCCTTCAACTCAATTGGCTTCAATAACCCCATATTTGATGGTGACTTACAAATCCATAGCCTTGGCCCCAATCTATTGTTTTAACCTGAAATAAGTTATAAACTAGGAACTTTAAAGTATTATCAACATTAATGTCCAGGTAGAATTATGTAATGATTAGGTGGTGACACAGTTTTAGAATGTAAGGTAGAATAAATTGCTCTTGATATTTACTTATTTTCCCACATTATGAACAGGTGGGAGAGGACAAAAGATAAGCAATAGACATCAAATATTTGGAGTGAGAGTTCAAGGAGAGCTTTGTGTGAATCTTGGGAAGGAAAATATATGTGCTGAGGGGCAGCCGGGAGAGGTCTGGACTGACTCAGTGCTTACCCTCAGCCCAGGTACATAGTTAGCATTCTCTCCTCACATGTCCATAAGTGAAATGCATCATTTACTAAGTGTTTGAGCTGCTGATAACAAAATCTGACCGCTGTGACTAAGGGGTTTTAAGTGTTTCTTAACATAAAAATAATCTAGAGGTGGGCAGTCCAGAACTGATATGACAGTGCTGAGCCATCAAGGACTCTTTCTTTCCTTTCTTAGTAGTGACTTCATTCTCAGTGGTATGCAATAGTTTACAGATGGCTGCTGGAGCTTTTATGGTTTTGTTCACATTTTAAGTAGCAGGAACACACAGGAGAGAGGGCAAGGAAAAGGATGCTTTACCTAGTCAGTGAATAACTTCTATTGACATCTTATTCGCAGCGTCTATTTGCAAGGGACACTAGGAAACTTAGCATTTAACTTGAGAACATTATCATTTTGAAAATAAGACTTTGTTGATAAGAAGAGGGGGAAAAGGCTATTGTGTAGATAACTAGCAGTCTCTCCCAAAGGATAGGATTCTACTTGCCTGGAAGCAGTTCAGAAGTGGGTACTTGCTATTTTTACTTTCTGATTTCGTCTACTCCAGGAAAGGAGGATCAATTAATTTGGCAGATAAGAATAAAGACCAACAAATTAGTCATTGATGGAGATGTGCCTAGGGTTTTCCTCACTGTCCTGTTGGTGGCTGAAGAGAGGAGTGCTCTTGGCAAGGGCAAGACAAGACTGTGCTGTTTTATTTCCAACTTCTCCTGTCTCTTATTGGGCTAAGTTGGGATCTAGGTCCTGGGAGGGAGGTGTGTGTCCTGACCTATTTCTATGTTCATCATTGCTATTAATAAACAAACAAAGGCATTTTATCCTCTTTTGGCTCCCTGAATTTGTTTTGTCACTAATCAGGTCTCACAGAGGAGGGGGAGTGAGTGACTAATATTGCTAAACCTCCCACAGTATAGTTGTCTGTACTTTTAGCATTCTGGTGACTGAAGCTTTCAATTTTCTATAATTTGGGATGTCCTCCCTTGCTCTGATAGTAGGTTACTAGAATCCACGTTAAGAACAAAGTTTTGTGCCCTTCAATAGATAAATGGATAAAAAAATGTGGCACATATACACAATAGAATAATACTCAGCAGTAAAAGAGAATAAAATCATGGCATTTGTGGGTAAATGGGTGGAGTTAGAGAAGATAATGCTAAGTGAAGTTAACCAATCCCCCAAAACCAAATGCTGAATGTTTTCTTTGCTATAAGGCTGCTGATTCATAGTGGGGTAGAGAGGGGTAGTGTGGGAGGAGTAGATGAACTCTAGATAGGGCAGAGGGGTGGGAGGGAAAAGGAGGGGGCATGGGGTTAGAAATGATGGTGGAATGTAATGGACATTATTACCCAAAGTACATGAGTACATGTATGAAGACATGAATCGGTGTGAATATACTTTGTATACAATCAGAGATATGAAAAATTGCGCTCTATACGTGTAATAAGAATTGTAATGCATTCTGCTGTCATATATAAATAAAAAAATAAAAAACACAAAGTTTTGTTGGGCATGGTGGCACATACCTGTAATGCCAGTGACTAGGGAGACTGAGGCAAGAGGGTTGCAAGTTTAAGGCCAGCCTTAGCAACTTAGTGAGACCTTTGGCAACTTATTGACAACCATCTCAAATATAAAATAAAAAAAAATAAAAAGGACTGGGATTGGAGCTCAGTAGTAAAGTACCTTTGGATTTAATTTTCAGTACCAATAAAAAAAAGAACAAAATGCAATTCAACAAGAACCATGGACAGAGGGGCTCATTGAGAGCAAATAGGGAAATCTGACAAGAAAAATTAGACCAGGGAATCCATAATTCTATAGGAAAGCAAGAAGACTGGCTCATCTTTCAAGACTTGCTAGTCCATTTATTGGCTCAATTAAACTCTTACTAAGTTACAGATGAGTTTATGGTTTCATTTAATGGGATTATTGGGACACTTTTCTTTTGTGTCCAGTAATATGTACAACTACATGCCTTAAATGATAAAGAAGTGGAGGTGGCATTGGCACTGGTTTTTGAAAATGGAGAATTCTAATTAGAAATTTGCCTAACTAGAACATTTGCTATCTTCTTGTAGATAAGATAATAGTGATTTCATCACACTACTCCAAAAAAGTTCACAAATAATTAGTAAAACAATAAGAATATTCAACAGTACAAAGCACATATAGGAAGGCTTTACCTCTAGTTAAAATGGAGAAGAGGGAGCAGTGGAGATAAGAGGAGGAAAGACATTGTTTATATCATTAATCATAAAGAGGAGGTAATAGATACATTAAGGATATTACATAAAGTTTTAAAACATTAGAAAACAGTAGAATATGAATACAGCTTTTTAAATATTGGAATTACACATATACAAAGAAGAAAGCAAGGTACTTACTGAATTATTTAAAATAATGGGAATGTAAAATGAAAGTCCATAACATATAATATTATGATAGAACTAAAGGAAACATATGTTATATTGATAAATGTAAATATCTTAACTTTCCATCAAAAATAAAAGAATTAAATTGGATCATGAAGTGAAATAAAATTCATGTTGCATATAAGAAATGTATTTCAAACCAAGTAATTAAGAAGGATAGAAAATAAATGGTTACCAAAGACATACCAGGCAAATGTAAACAAACAAGCATATGAACAGCCTGAGTGTCAACCAAAATGGAAATTAGGTCAAAAATATCAATTGGAAAAGCTTTTATAGTGGTACCATGTACAATTCACAATTGATGTATAATGGTTATTGCTTTATATGTACAAAGTAGTAAAATATCAGGAACTACAAGGAAATAGAAACCCACTATTAGAAGGAAAATTGATCTCTTTCTGTCCATTATAAATGTTTACATTCATTTTACAATCTTTTATACATGAGGAATATTCTTGGAGGTTTCCAGACTACCAGTAGAAGTTTGAACCCCAGATAGTGCTAATTCTTATATGCTATCTTTATTCCTATTCATGCTATACCTATGATAATATTTAATTTATCAACCAGGCATAATAAAAGACCACCACCAACAACTAAATAAATTAGAACATCATAACAATATACTATGATAGAATCACCAACATCACTACTCTTGCATTTTGGAGTCATTATTAAGCAAAATAAGGGGTATTTGCAATAAGCACTCCTGTAGTGCAACAATTTAGTCCCTGTAGTACTAAGGGACTAAAGGCAGGGAGCACCTACAAAATGGATATGTTAGACAAAGGGATGATTCATGTCTCAGGTAGGGATGAAGCATGACGGTATGATAAGATTTCATCACACTACTCCTAACTGCCCACAATTTAACCTTGGAATTGTTTATTTCTGGAATTTTCCATTTAATATCTTCAGACTGTAGTTGGCTGTGGGTAAGTGAAACCATGAAAAGTGAAACTGCGGATAAGAGGGTGTCTGTTGTCTATAAAAATCACATATACATAGGTGTGTGTGTGTGTGTGTGTGTAGATCTGTGTCCTATACATTATAAATATATCTTAGCAACAGTTCAAGAAGCAGTCACATAAATTGAATAGATTTAAGTCACTTGATGTTTTAGAAATAGTACAAAACCATGTTCTTTGATCACCATTCAGTAAAACTAAAAATGACATAATCAGAAAAACAACAATATACTATTACTTTGACATTAAAATTCTATGTCAGCTGCTTGTAGATCAAAGAAGAAATGTAAAATTGAAGAATAACTTAAAAGGATATAAAAATGCAACTCTTTACAACTTATGGAATTATGAGTGCAGGTAAAGCAGAAAAATAATACTAAATATTGTATTAGTTAAAAAGAATAATGACAAGTGAGTTTAACCCTTAACTAAACAGGTTAGGAAGACTCATAAAAATTGAAAGACAAACAAATTGAAGACAAACAGGGTAGCATAGCAAAGTTAAAAGCAGAAAATATTGAGTTAGAAAATAGAAAAAAATAGTATTAATAAATAAATACACAAGATCATGGCATTTGCAGGGAAATGGATGGCATTAGAGCAGATTATGCTAAGTGAAGTTAGCCAATCCCTGAAAAACAAATGCCGCATGTCTTCTCTGATATAAGGGGGGTGACTCAAAATGGGATAGGGAGGAAGAGCATGAGAAGAAGATTACCACTAAATAGGGAAGAGAGGTGGGAGGGAAAAAGAGGGAGAAGGGGAGTTGCACGGAAGATGGAAGGAGAACCTCATCATTATACAGAATACATGTATGATGTTGTGATGAGAAAAAGAAAAAAAAGGGTGTCACATTAGATTGGATAGAGAGAAATCACGGGAGAGGAGGGGAGGAGTGGGGGGATAGGAAGGGCAGCAGAATAGAATAGACATTATGATTGATGTATGTACATTCCATGTATGCATTATATGTCAAAATACATTCTGCTGTCATGTATGACTAAAAAAATAAAAATAAATTGTATGGCAAAAAAATACTAAAAAAATAAATAAATACATTTAACACTTGTTCTTTGAAAAATTAATAAATATACTAACCATTAGCTATCTTAACTCAGAGACAAAGGAGGATGAAAAAATAAGAAGAAAGGTAGACCCTTTCTTCTTATTTTTCTAATTATAGAAATGGAGGAAATTAAAAAACCAAACTACTTTTAAAAATTTTAACATGAGTCAAATGTATTCAAAACCATGGATAGTTTTTTAAAAATTATTTTTATTTATATATAACAATGGAATGCATTATAATTCTTATTACATATATAGAGCCCAATTTTTCATATCTCTGGTTGTATACACAGTATACTAAAAAAAAAACATGGATAGAATGGCCCATTTTCTAGGAAAACATAACAGTACAGTTACTTCTGAAACAGATAGAAAATTTAAAGAGTTTAGATTCCATAAAAGAAAGTTGTAAAAAGTCAACTTATAGAAATTACTTGTCACAGATGGCATCGCAGAGGAATTTGACTACAGAACAGATAATTAAAATATTATTTAAACAGATTCAAAGTGTAGAAAACCAATGAAACAAAAAAACTCCATCTTCTCTAAAGTTAATTTTTACAAAATGAGCATAACATTGATCCAAAATCTGAAAAGAATGTATACAGAAAGAAAAGTACAGACAAATCTCACTTATGAATATCAATATAAAATTCTAAATAACATATTAGCAAACATTGAAAAACAAAAAAAGTAACATATTATATCTAATTGGGACTTATTCTGTAGATGGTTCAACATTAATTAGTCAAATCTACCAATATAACTTATTTACTAGTAGAGCTGAGGAAAATGTTATGTTATCATCTCCATAGATACTAAAAAAATGTTCACTATTATTATCTATTTTTGATTAAATTGATTTTATTAAATAGGACTTGATAGAAATAATCAAAGTTTCTCTTTTTCTCTAAGTTAAAAGTAAAAACACTTTGGCTCTTTTCCGCTTTTATTTCTAAGAATCTGATTTTTAAAAGACTAACCTCTATCCTTGTACAAAATTTATAGAATTCTTCAATGTTATGTTACTAACATAATCGTACTATATTATGTGACAAGTAACATTATTATAACTGTCTTGTTTGTGTGTATTTGAAGCTTCTTTTATATTCTAGCTGTTTCCAAGAGTTGGACAAATATTTTGGGCTCCGTAATTATTAGAACAAAGCCCACAGCATATTAAACATACTGTTTTTAGTTAAAGACCAAAGGGCTATCCATAGGGTGAAGTTTCTTTGTTTTTTGGCAGCAAGTATAGTTTTCTAGTGTGAATGAAGGGAAGAAGACATTTTATTCCTGAAATTGTGTGGAATAGATTGAATACTTTTATATGCAACTCCCACTTGTCATTTGCTTCTTAGAAGTCAGAAATAACATGGCTCTGCTGGCTCTCATCCTCTACAGAGGAGCAAACTGAGATTCAGAGTTGAAGGATCTGCTGAAGGTCACCAGAATGTGGCAGATCCCACTTAAAGCCCATCTATTTCTGGCTTCAGCTGCTGTGTCTTTAATTTTTTTTGTTTAATGCTTTATTTTGCACTAACACACATCTTATTACAGGAAGGAAAGCAAAGAAATAGGAATATGAAACAGAGACTAGGAAAGCAGAGAGTAACAATCCAGAGAAAATATTGAGAGGGTAGTCACAAAAACAGTGTTCTGAATACCTTTCTGTAACCTAAAATAGGCACTGATTTCAATGTTAAAGTGGACACATGCATATAGCTTTAAGGAATTTGTACCCACAGCTGCAAAAGTTGGTTACAAAGAAATAATGAATCATAGTTTGTTTTCAACAATAGGCCTCACAAGGTTGGGGAATGTGTCAATCAATAAATGGGCAATGGACTAAATTGACATTCTACTAAAAAATGCAGTGATCAAAATATATGAAAAATGTTCAACATTTTTAGCAATCAGGGTAATGCAAACCCAAACTATACTATTTTACCCAATAATCATCAAGACTATAAATAATTATAAATACTATTGAGGGTATGATGATAAAAGAATACTTTTTTACTTTGTCAGTGTGACTACAAATTAGTAGGGAGGTTCCTTAAAAGACTAGGAACTCCTTATGAGCCAGCTAATCCACTCCTTGGTATTTTTCCAAAAGAATGGAAATCAGCATATATTACTGTGATACATATATTCCAATGTTTATAAGAGCACATTTTACAATAGATTTTAAGGTATGGAATCAACCATGTGTTTGTCAAGAGGTGAATGGATAAAGATGATGTGGTTATACATACCCACAATGGAGTTTTTGTCATAAGGAAGAATGAAATTATGTCATTTGCTGGTAAATGAATGGAACTAGAGAATATCATCTAAGTAAAATAAGCCAGATTCAAAGTTAAGGGTCACCTGTTTTCTCTAATATGTAGAAGCTAGAGAGAAAAATGGAATTTCAAAAAAGGGATCTCATGAAAATAGAAGGGTGACCAGCAAGAGTAGAGGAAGGGAATGGAGGTAGGGGGAGAAGGGGAGGGGAGGGGAGGAGCTGCAGAACAAAACTGACCAAATTATGCTATGTGCATGTATGTCTGTCACCACGAATCTTACTTTTATGTATAATTATAATACACCAATTAAAAAATGAATAGGAGAAAAACCAATAGAGTAGAGAAAGGCGATTGGGGAGGAAGGGAGGGAAAGGGGAAGTCCTGGTGAAGTAATTAGAACAAATTATATTATGAATACGTAAGTCATAATGAATCCCAATATTATGCATTATTATAATGCAGGAATAAAAGCATAAAAGAGAAATGATTTTTCAACTTTTCAGAAGTCAGGCAGAGAATAGTAGTCAGTAGAGATGGTGAAGGGTGATGGGAGGGGGAGGAGAAAGAAATTAAAAGGGACTTGTAGGGACTGGGAAAGATGCTGGAAGGGAGGGCAGTCAAGGGTAGAGGAAAGGAGAATGAACATAATCAATGCAGGATGTGTACAGGCATGGGAATATGTCAGCAAACCCCATTAATTTGTGCAATAAATGTGTGAATAACTATAACTAAAGAACAGATACCCATAAAATTATAAACATCTATTAACAAATATGATTTTTTCAAATCATTCATTCAGCAAATATTTATTATTTTCTTGGTTTGTTCCAGATGTTGAGATAGAGCAGTAAACAAACAAACAAACAATAAATGGAGCTATCATTTTAGTGACTTTTTATTTTGGGCTTACTTACATTTGGTGTATTACTTGTATTGGAATCATCATGTTTTATCTGTTCTTTCTTTTTTATTACGTGATATAGAAAGTGCCCAATAAGTTTTCCAAATTGAACATATTCAAACTGTTTAAATTTTGCTGTAAAGAACACCTTTTAAAAAAAGTTTATGTTTTTAATAAGGAGTTGAAATTTTTATATAAGGAATTATGTAAAATTCATGGTTATATATTTCAGGGGTCTGAGAAAGATGCAAATATGAATCTTGAGCAAAATTCTTCTTTTTTTTTTAAATGATGTTACTGAATCATCAGCGCAACCTGGTGGCTACTTCAGTGAACTGCCTAGCATAGTGTTAAAGATTCTTTTGTCATTTGTCTCCACTTTTGAACTGCCCAGGTTTTCTTTTCCCTCCCTCCCTCCCTCCCTCCCTCCCTTCCTTCCTTCCTTCCTTCCTTCCTTCCTTCCTTCCTTCCTTCCTTCTTTCCTCTTTTTCTTTCTACCATCTATTTATCTATAATCTATCTACATTAAAAATTTTGTCAGCATGTATTTACAGTTTATACAACTTTTTGTAAAACAAATACAGATGTTTTCAAAATGCTCTATGAACTGGTCTTCTAACAACACTGTTATTAGAATATTTCTCTGTTTCCAAAGTCAAGTTTTTGACAGCAAGAAGACTGTCATGCATTCTTTTAGGGAAAAGTATCTTTGTCAGATCTGTGATTCTATAATCTGTGGAGCTTGAGATGCCTCTTCCTTGAAGAAACCATGGCTAAAATTGTCTAGACAATAGCTGAATGGCTGTCAGAATGTCTTAAAAAGTATTTGACCATGGAACAGGTGGTGGTTCTAGAAGATCTCCAATGTTTTTTAAAGCCACACACTAATTCATTAAAATAGATAATGTCCATCTGGTTGCATTTTCACTAACTGTTGCAGGATTTCAACTCCTGTAAAATGCCCTTAAGGATTTCTGAGTCTTCTGCAGGATGTGGCTGTGTTCAGGAAGCAGTAATCTGATAGGCAACAGGGCTAGGCTCCCTGGCACGCACTGACCCTCCCTCCCGCCCCTAAATCATAGGATGTATATTGCTGTGGAAGGGACAGCCATGCTCCTTACCCTGAGTTTCTGTCAGCTAGGTCTACTACCCCCTCTCTCCAGGGCTCAGAGGACATTCCGTGGGAATATAGTCACATTCTCCAAGGCTCTGCAACAAGCTCGTGACATAGCATTCCACCTCCAGGCCCCTCATTTCCCACCTCCCACATCCATTGGCTGCTTTCTGGATACTGATCACTTTTATCTCCCATCTTTTCTGTTCAGTTGTATAAGAAGTATTCAAATGAGCATCAGAGATATACTGGGCCCTGCATTTGGACCTGAGGATATAGCACTGAATTATGCATGCATCTTCCCACTTATTTTTATTCTTTTGCTGTACTGGGGATTGAACCCTCTGGAGTTCTACCACTGAGCTACAACCTCAGCCCTTTTCATTTTATATAAAGACAGGGTCTCCCTAATTTTCCCAGGCTGGCTTTGAATTGTGCCTCAGCCTCCCTAGTCACTGGAATTACAGGCATATGCCACCACATCTGGGATCTTCCCAATTCTTATGAAGTATCAGTTACAACAAATAAAGGTGGAAGCAAAATAGACCATCTTGTCTTGAATTCGTGAAGCCCATCACATCACCACTTCATCAGACATTATTAATCTCATTTGGGCTTTGTCTAGACACATGTTAAATGGTTTTACTAGCTCTGGTAAATATGATCTTTAGTGAGTTTTATGATAAAATTGTAAATGTAACCTAAATGACAAAAACAACAATAAAAGTCCAAGTGAATCATAGAGTAAAAAGTTCTTCATGCCAAGTTAAGATGCATAATACATATGATAATGTAATAGATATTAAGTTTATATGTTAGGTGGTATGTGTCTGCCGCAGTCTGGCTGCAGCAAACTAACCGGGGGTGATGAGCAACTTGTGAAGACTGATGCAGTGGGAGCCGTTTATTGTAGGGCAGGAGGGGTATATATACATAACTGAATACACACAGCTTATCTTAATTAACATAAGCTAGGTACAGCAGTCAACCAATAAGGAATCTATCATCTTAATGGCTCGCTGGCATTACTTCACAAACCACTTTCTCTGGCAAAGTGCCAGGCGCCATGTTGACTTGTTTATGGACCCTAACATGTGTCATAGGATGCTTCTCTACCAAACCATAATTACAACTTCTTACTGTAGTGTGAATTCTATGAATGCAGGGAACTCTGCTTTGTTTGGTATTACACCCCAGATTTAGCATCAGCTATGATGTGTTGAATGACTGAATGAGTGATTCAATGAATATTACCACTATTTCCTCAGGCAATTTAGGAAAAACAACAGTCCAAGAAACAGCAGAGCAGTGAATTTATTTAGTGTTCTGTTTCTAAATAACAGCAAAAATTTCTCAGGCTGTTTACTTTGGAAAAGAAGGAGTCTATATGCTTCCCCAGTTATACACAGTTTCAAGTTCTAACGTTTGTGTTTGGCTGGTTCATCCATATTCATCTCTGAGCTGAAAATAACCAAGATGGTGTCAAAAGACAAAATTGCAATGAACTTAGTTTAAAGACTTTACTTGGCTTTTATCCTAGAATCAGACAGCATTCAGAACCAAAGCAGGTTCAAAGAACTCTGGGACTGCAACATGATCAGGCAACATTTATGAACAGAAAAGGGAAGTGATGTCCAGAGACAGCTTAACTGCTTACAGCTGGGTGCTTTGTTGTTTTTGAATCACTGGCTGCCTGAGATTGACTGGAGTTCCAATGCTTTTGTCAACTAAGATTCAGCTATTTGTTTTAAGTTAGGCTGTGGTTCATTTCTAAAGGATTGAAGTACAGGGGACTCCTCAGGTCTAAATTTAATGTAATTTAACAATGGGAAATATGGATCCAATGCCCACTGCTCGGGGACATTAGCTTGCATTTCTAAACTGGATATTAATGGGCAAATGCTAAATCTCTGGGAACATGCATTCTCTTTGACTTGCTGCTATTTCCCCTACCTCCTTCTGTTGATACTTTGGAAACTGATTACTATCCAATGCTGACTCAGACTGGTTAGATTCTCACCCTGAATACTGGGCTACACCTTAGACATCATCTAGTACTAACTGATATTAGTATTTTTCCATTTTGATTTGTGATTTCTGTATAATATTCCACTATGTACTTGTGCTCTTTTGAGGATGCATCGTGCTCTATTACCTTTAACCCTTTTCTCATGACGTTTCTTCTAGAACACACTCTGCCTTGCTTCCACACTCCTCATGCGACAACACACATCTCTCCTTTTGTTCAGTTAACTTGCTTCCTTCTTCTGCTTTCTGTTTAAACATTACTTTCTTTTTTAATGTTCCCAACCTCTTAAACCAATCTTATGTGCTTAGGTATCAATGTACTTATCCTTCCAGTGAGTATAAAATTGCTGTGTAGATTCTACCAGATTTGAAGCTCTTCTAGGACAAAAGCCATATTTAAATTACTTATCATCATATCAAGATGTCAGGGGTGTTTGTGATATGTAGTAGCAGATTCCCAATCTTGGAAACCCACAGGAGAGGTGAGTGTTGAGCTGAGAATTTGTGAACATTATATGACATACATTGTCTTGTTTATTAATTTCCTCCATGAACAAATATCATGGAATACAAAGTCCACAGTTAATAAAATTAACATGATGTTGAATTTAGTTGGGCACCAAAGTGTCATGTTATTGTTACCAAACATTTTGAGAGTGTGATTTGAATGTAGCCTAAATCAGACAATCCAGGTAAACAAGGTCATTTTGATTTTATATTATCTTTGACTTTTAATGTATGAAAAGCTTGTATTCAACCTATATCTCATAGTTTTTAGAGGTGAAAATCCAATGTTGCAGCAGATGAGGTGGTGTTAGATGAACTCATTATTGAGTTAGGACTCATTATTGGGGATGCTAATAATGACATTCTTACCATCAGAGGAAACTGGAGTTTTCCCTTTGTAAATTAGGGTACAGAGAAATTTATAAGAACTATAGAACTATTACTTTCAATTATGAATTGTGAGTTAAGCAGCCTATAATTTTAAAAATTGGTACACTATAATTATACATAATAGCAGTGTTCATTATGATACATTCATGCATGTACATAACATAATTTGAGCAATTTCATTCCCCGGTATCTACCCTCCTTCCTATCCCTGATCCCTTTTCTCAATTCTACTAGTTACCTTTCTACCTACATGAGGCCCCTCTTAAAAATGTTTGTCTCTCTAGCCACATATGAGAGAGAACACATGATCCCTGACTTTTTGAGTCTGGTTTAATTTGCCCAACATGATGGTCTGTAGTTCCATCCATTTTCCTGCACCCTACAATTTTATTTGCAACATTTATTTATGTTACCAGCAGAAGATAACATTTTTTATAGCTTATAATGAAGAAAAGTACTATGTTAAAGTTTACATTGACATGACAGGAAGTGACTCTAAATTTGGCAGAAAGAACACTGGGATGCACAGACTTGTGTGGGGTTAACTTTTTTAAGGAGAATTAACAGGATGAAGGCAACTTCACAGATCAAGATCAGGAGATATTTCAGCCACAATGCCGCACCTCTTCTCCATATAGTTGACACCACCCCTGGATTCCACTGCCGCCATGCAAATGGTTTCCAGTGGTTCCACATGTTTGCATTGTTGCAGATATAATTCTCAGGTGGAAGCATGCAACGGATTGAACTTAAGTCAAAGTACTTGTACAATGATATGAGTGTGCCCCCCAAAGGTTTGTGTGTTGGAAGCTTGGTCCCCCGTGTGGCAGTGGTGGGAAGTGGTGGAACCTTAAGAGGTGGGGCATAGTGGAAGGTAATTAGCTCATGTTGGGCACCATCTTTGGTAGGGATTAGTGCTCGTGTTTTGGATTGAGTATTTCATGAGAGCAGATTGTTATAAAGCAAGGTTTCTGCACAGACTTAGCTTTTTTGCATGCAACTACTTCCTTGTCAGCTTTCTCATAGTGCTGTGATGCAGCTAAGGAGACCCTCACCAGAGTCAAAAAAAGAGGGGGCCAGTAAATCTCAAGACTTTCAGCCTCCAAAACCATAAACTTTTTATTATGAAGTTGTTAGCTTCAATGAATTGTTATAACAACACAAAATGGAGTAAGAGAGCCTGTTTCCTGGCTGCTAGGGAATATGGGTCTTCTTTCCCATGTGGTTTCCATGGCTGGAAGTTGGACACTGCATCCCACCAATATGACATTGAATGGAGAATTATTCCCCCCAAATACATACCCATATAATCGTGTTTCACATGCATAAGGAGAAAAAAGATTTTTAACTCTGGTTATTTACATAATACCAAATATGACATTTGGAAGCAGTGTGCTTGCTATTTTTCATTGCATATGATTAAATTGATGTCAAGGATTCAAATAATATTCCTCTAACTTATTTCATATATTCAATTTGTTTTCACATATTTTTAGATACTTTAAAAAATTTTTGGCAGACGCATTGCATATTGATGGAATCAAATACTAAGCTGGTTGGCAAAGTAAAAATGTAATCTTCAGAGGCACATCACCAGGCTCATAAAAGTATAGAGACAAATTCATGTGGGTCAAAGAAATAGGTACTAGTAGAGAAGTTTAACAATGCTTACCAAGTTTAGAAATATATATACCCGTAGACTTCATAATTGCACACTAAGAATTTATACATATTCCTGAAGATTTATGTACTGAGTTATTCATTACTACTTTCTTTGATAATAGCAAAGGACTGGGATTAACTTAGAAATTAATCAAAGAAGGACTAATCAAATGTATGTTTGTATAAAACATGCTATGAAGGTATATAAACAATGAATACATCTTCATGTGTGAATATTAAACTAACTCTGAAATGTATTGGTGAGTGGTAAAAACTTTTTTATACTATGTTTCAGTCTGTACTGGTTGGCCTATAGACTAGTTGCACAGATATCATCTGGTACTCTTCTTCATTATTCTTCTGCATTTATTCTTTCCCAGATCCTAAATCTTACTCATTATCCAGTTGTTTCCCAAGAAATGGTATATATCAGAGTTGGGGGTTAGAGGTAGAAGAGATTTTGGTTAAAGGCTACATAGTTACAGTTAGGAGAAATAAATTCAAGTAATATATTGTACAGCATGGTAACTATAGTTAAGCAACTACAGTTAATTCTACTCTTGAAAAATGCAATAAGAATGGATGTTAATTTTTCTTAGCACAAAATGACAGCATTTGAGGTAATGAATCTGTTAATTAGCCAGGTTAAAGGAGTTCATAATGTATATACACTTCAAAACATTATGTTGTACATAATAAATACATGCAATTTTAGATATCAATTATAAATAAATAAATTTGGAAAAAGTAATTGACAAATAGTGCATATATGTTACTATTTGAATAAAATTGGTAGGATAATGCACATTGATTTTATTAAAAATGAGTAAAATGTATTGATTGTAATTGATCACATTTGTTGTCTCCAGGGGGGAAAGAGATGATAAGAGACAAGGGTAGAAAGGAAAATTTCACCTTCATATCTTTTTTAAAATTTTTGACTTTTTAACCATGTGAATGCATTATGGACAAATGATTTTGAAATCTTCAATACTAAGATATGTCTGGAAAGGTGTTATGGGCCAGGCTATATGGGCAATGACCAAACAGACTCCATTTTACCCTGAGACTCCATATCATGTAAGAAATATTTCTCCCGTGGGAAAGCCCCACCTCTGTACCCATTCACAGTTACCTAGCATAACATACTTGGCAACACAAAATAGCAATACTTATACAATGTAAAACTGTTCTCTTTGCTTTCCATTTTTCTTGGGCAATGTAACCAAGATTAATTGTGAGAGATTAATTGTCTAGACATTAGTAACCATTCTCTAACTAGTACTCAGCTAAGGTCATTTTGACCCACTTCTCTTCTGCTTGCTTGCTGCTATGCCAACCTGGAAAGTCCTGTGGGAAATACCAATGTACCCATTGCATTGTCTCATTAACTGCCCAATTCAGCTTCTGTACTTGCTTGCTTTCATTGGCTAAGCCCCCAAATGTCCCTTTTGTGGTTTTTTGAGGTCAACTGAAGGTGGGCGCACCACTCTATTTCGTTCTTTAGAGAGCAGAGTGTCTACTGCTGGCCAGCAATAAAGGCTTAATTGGAATGGCAATGTGGGTCTGAGAGTTATTTGAGGGTCTTGGTATTGGTATAACAAGGCAGGTAGGGGACAGGTGCCTGCTATCTAAGATAGAGTCAATATGAGTGAGGTTCACGACTGAGGAGGGCAGAACATGTCAGAGGCTATTTTTCAGGTGGTGTTTTAGTCATCTTTTTCACTGCTATGACTAAAGGACCTGACCAGAACAACTGTAGAGGAGGAAAAGTTTATTTGAGGGCTCAAGGCTTCAGAAGTCTTAGTTCATAGAAGTCAGGCTCCATTCCTCAGGGCTGAAGGTGAGGCTGAATATCATGGTGGGAGAGAATGGCAGAGGGAAGCAGCTCACATCACAGTGATCAGAAGGTAGAGAGACTCCACTTGCCAGATACAAATATATACACAGAAGCCACACCTCAATTCCCACCTCCTCCAGCCACACCCTACCAATTTAGTTAATCCCATCAGGGATTAACTCTCTGATTAGGCTTAGGCTATAACCCAATCATTTCTCCTCCAAACCTTGCATTGTTTCACATGGGAGCTTTCGGGGGACACCATACATCCAAACTATAACAGGAAGTATTCTAATACTTTATATGGAAGAAATCATTCAAACCTCATAGCAGCTTCTATTCTCATTTTACAGATTAGGATACCAAGGATAAAGAAGTTATATAACTAGCCTAACATCTCAAAATTTGGAAGTGGAGAAACCCTGTGGATTTAAATTCAGACAGTCTGACTTGAGAGTTCGCTCTTTTTAAAATCAGCAGAGCATTTTTCCTGTGGAGCTCTGTATTCAACACAAGGAACATGGCCATGGGGGCTACCCTCTACTCTACCCACGGCATCAAGAATTCCTGGTGGGAAATTACAAATTGAGTACACCTTTTGAGTTTCAAAGATCTAATGTTAGGCCTATTATGTAGGGTCTACACACAGGCTCAGTAAATCTACCCTCAAGGGTTTCATCCAACTTGGGAGGAAATCATTAAGGAGAGCATAATTCTCTGTACTTCTAATGAACTTTCTGGAACTATGGGTCATGAGATAGATTTCCATGTGAGTGAGGTTATGTTTTGGAGGCTCATGTGAAGTTATTGTTTTGCTTCTTGTGAGTGAAAAGAACCTTATGGAAACATTTTCAAATATAAATCCTGGTATATTCTTAGGGTTTCTCAGCTAGCATGTGAGAGACTGATCTAAGCTGATTGCTATTACTGCTCTCATTATGAGACACTTTGTTCCCTCAGGATAGTGAAGAGGAAGGCCCTTGAGGTCCAGCATCAGTGAAACCTCCAGGGGAACTAGGTAAGCACTGAACCATCTTTGTATTGAAACAGTCCCTTCAAACCAAAGCTACATAATTCATGGATCTGGAAAAGTCCACACATTAGTTGAATTCAAGTGAACAGTGGGAGGAAATGCTGGCCAGAGACACTGGGAGGTCAGTTAACATTTTTCCTTGACAGAAAAAATAGATGGGGAATGGAGTAAATGGGGATTTCTAAAGGACCATAAGAGGAAGTTTTGGTCTTTGGAGGCCTTACTGTGTGTCTTCAGACAACTCTAAGCTTGGAAACCAGCAGCTCCTCCTCTCCTTCTGGTATTAAACAGTAAGGGTTCATTGTTAACATCTCTTTCTATTCTTTTTTTTCCTACAGGTCCCACACCTGAAGCCAGAAGCTATGGAAAATGACTCCTCCGTGACAGAATTCATCCTTATGGGACTAACAGACCAACCTGAGCTGCAGCTGCCCCTGTTCTTCCTGTTCTTGGTGAACTATGCTGTCACTGTGGTGGGAAACTTAAGCTTAATGAATTTAATTTTCCTGAATTCACACCTTCACACCCCCATGTACTTTTTCCTCTTCAATCTGTCCTTCATTGACTTCTGTTATTCATTTGTCTTCACCCCCAAAATGCTGATGAGCTTTGTTTCAGAGAGGAACATCATCTCCTTTGCAGGATGCATGACTCAGTTATTTTTCTACTGCTTTTTTGTGAACTCCGAGTGCTATGTGCTGACAGCCATGGCCTATGATCGCTATGTGGCCATCTGTCAGCCTCTGCTGTACAGGGTGGTCATGTCCCCTAGAGTCTGTTCTCTGCTGATGTTGGGTTCTTACTTGATGGGGTTTGCTGGTGCCATGGTACACACAGGGTGCATGATCAGGCTCAGCTTTTGTGACTACAACCTCATTAACCATTATATGTGTGACATTGTCCCACTGCTCCAGCTCTCCTGCAGCAGCACATATGCCAATGAACTTGCAAAATCTGTTGTCGTGGGGACAGTTATCATTGTATCTAGCCTCATTATCTTCATCTCCTATGCTTTGATTCTTTACAATATCATTCATATGTCTTCAGCTAAGGGTTGGTCCAAAGCCATGAGCACCTGTGGTTCTCACATAGTAGCTGTTGGCCTGTTCTATGGATCTGGGCTGCTCACTCATGTCAAGCCATCATCTTCTGGGTCTGTGGACCAGGGAAAATATTTCTCACTTATTTACACTTTTGTGGTGCCAGCGCTGAACCCTCTCATTTACAGCCTCAGGAACAAGGATGTCAAAGTTGCTCTGAAGAGAACCCTGAAGAGAGTCACAAACTGAGCAGAACCAGTAGGGATGCCTTAGTTTCTATTCCCTTTGTTGAATTTTATTGCTTCTTGCTCCTTCTACTTACTTTCCTTCTCTTCTTTCTTCTGTTCATCTTTCTTTAAAGACTGGGTAGTATTTCTGGTGTAACACCTTTCCCTCTCTCACCATACGACATAACCATGTGGGCTTAGTGGCTTTGTGAGTCCCTTCTAAGGAGGCTTCAACCTGATCTTTATTTCCCGTATAAAATGAGCCACTGGGCTGATATTTTTCCTATCTAAAGATGACCTCCTGTTTTCATTCTTGTATATCTTCTCTATCCAGGGAAGCCCAAGGAGTTGTGTTTTTTTCTGACAAGTTCATTTATTTCTCACTCTTCGGAGACAACTGTACAAAATTTTTCCAGTTTTTGGTGTTTTATTACCTATAACTGCATGAAAACATAGGTCAAGGCAAAAATTGTGGACAAAGTCAATGTACATTTTTTCAGGTTTCTTCAACATGACTTTAGTGATGTGCCTCTTCTGGGAATTTATTCTTATATCTGTGATGATAGTGTGTGCTTTATTAGACTATATTTCTATTCCTATGTATATGTGAGGATGGATGAGACCCACACTATGCCCACCTTTGTCAAAACTCACCCATAGTGACACAGCATTGGTTGATTGCTAGACTGTAATAAATAGAATTGAAATTGTCACCTATTTGTCCATGTATTTGTGGATTGTGTCTTTGGCTTTGCTTCAAATTTGCACAGTGATATTCCTGACTTAGACCTTGTTGTCATGTGTAAGGTCAATGTCCTTTGTCTTCCCAGCTGCATACTGAGTATTCCTTTTTACAAAGGAAAGTGTACTTTTACCTTTAAAAACACAAAACAAAAATGTATGGGATAAATATTACCCAACTGCAATTTATTTTTTCAATTTGATTTATTCTAGTCTGTTAGAAGTCTGTGGCCCATATTATCTGCTGCATTCTTTTCAAATAACTTTTAAATGTATATATTGTTTTCCTGTTCCCTGTATCAGGAAATGATTCTGTGATTTGCTTATGGCTGTACACCTAATGATCCAGATTCTCTTGTGCATTTAACCATTTTTGGTGGGGGGGGGGCTTTTGGGCATCCTAGGAAGAAAAAGGAAGGAAGGAAGGAAGGAAGGGAAGGAGGGAAGGAAGGAAGGAAGGGAAGGAAGGAAGATTAAGGAACAGAGAGAACTTCTGGAAAGTTGTTTCAGCTTGAGCCTGAAAATTGGGTTTTTATGAGATAATGCCCTGAGTAAGATTCCCATAGCAGGGATGATCTATGAGGCTTTGGTGGCTAAGGGAAACATGCCATGCACCTGCAATATTCTGATTTATAGTGGTGTAAACTGGACAACCTACAAGGAAGCCTTTAATCTCAACCTTTTTCTAAGAGTGAATATTTTTCCGAAGATATGAGGCTGAGTTCATGCCAAGGATCTCTGGTGAGACATGTCATTGTTTCCATAGCAGCATAATCCTATCAGACATTATGCAATTGTTTAGAGTAAATGAAAAAGTTATGTATAGTAAAAAGAATAGAAAATTGTGCTCTTATTAATTTTCTTGTTGTGTGTGTTACAGAGAAATTATTTATTTTCCATGGTGGATGAATCCTTGTCAGGAGACAACAGTTCATTATCCCTGAGATTATTATATTTGTTATTTTTCTATGGTTCTACAATATTGGTTCATAAGAATAACTTTAGAAGATAATGATGCCAACTAAATACTTTAATTCAATCTTTACTGCAATATTTTTGTCACTATTATAATGTTTTGAAATGCTATTCCTCTAGAAGTGGCTCAATGACCAGTGTATAGTTTCATTCTTTCATCTATATTTAGCACAGTGCCTGGTTTAAAAAAAAGAGCTTACCACTGTTTTGAATTTCACTCTAAAAAATATGTATTTTAATAAAGACATAGAATGCTTTCACTAGGACACAGAATGAGCTGTATTACATCCACGTTTATAAAACCCTGCATAATTAACAAAAAGGTGAAAAGTGAGTCTCAGACATAGCACATTATCTGTGGTCTGAGAATGATATTGGAGTCAGTGGTGCAGCCTGGTGGAGAACCAATCAGAGGTAGCCTGGCTCTGTACTGTGATGTCAATGGCTCAAATTTTCAGGTTAAATCTATAGTATTGACCTGGCAAATGCAGTTGATTTATTTTTTCAATAAAGACCAAATTTAGCCAGCTGTGGTGGCACATGCCTTTAATCCCAGCAGCTTGGGAGGCTGAGGCAAGAGGATTGCAAGTTCAAAACCAGCCTCAGCAAAAGCGAGACCCTAAGCAACTGAGACCATCTCTAAATTAAAAAAAAAAACAAACTACAAAATAGGGCTGAGGATGTGTCACAGTGGTTGAGTGCCCATGAATTCAATCCCTGGTACCCTCCCATACCAAAACAAAAACAAAAATAAAAACAAAAACAACCCCCCCAAATTTAGCAATATCTATAACTAAATTACTTAAATTCAAGGTAAGTTTTATGAATTAATATAATATGTAAATTTAACATAGACTAATTTTAGAACATGTATGTTTATTTGATAATTATTAAATATTTAGATGTTTTGTATGTGTAGTCGATTAAACATATTTATATTGCCATGTACTACTTTCTTCTCCTACTGTTTTTTCATATTGGCAATTTCAAATGTAAAATCTTCGTTCTACTGATATTGAACGCCATATTAACACAGGTTAAAGACATGCGAATATTGGCTTATTAATGAAAGGTTTTTAAGTACTTCTACACAGTTCTCAATCTTTGTCCCTCATGAATAAAGTCCAGAACAGAGCTATTTAACTATATAGCATGGCCGACAGAATGGCAAGTGGGGCATAGGAAAGCATCGTGTGTGCCCAGAATTGTCAACTTGGACCTGGTACATTTGGGGTTTCTCTTTGAGTGTCCTGAGAGGTCAAGAGTAAGGAGATCTGATATGACAGTGTACCATGTGTTTGGCAGGAGTAAGAGAATGAGATGAAGTGAATTCCCTGCTCCATTATAATAGCCGAAAGAGGTGCCCCGCCACCTGGATGTCAGGTATAGCAGTCACAGGAGAAGGAATGGAGCCACTGTGGGCAAAAGAACTCTGGACTGTTGGTGGAGATTATGTTTCATGTGCCCAAGGAGTACAGGTCTTTGACACCCACCTGCAATCCTAGGCACTTGGGAGGTAGAGGCAGGAGGATTGTAAATTCAAGGCCAGCTTCAGCCATTTTCCAAAACCACTGTTTCAAAATACAAGAGTTGAATGTGCTGGGGATATAGTTGAATGGTAGAACATTCCTGGATTCAATCACCAGTACCCCAGTAATAAGAAGTAGGTAAGTAATTAAATAAATAGTAAACAATAAAATAAAATTAATGTTAATTACCTTCAGTAAAAATAAATAAAGACTATATAATTTTCTGTAAACTAACCTAGAGTTAAAAATGAGCTTATTATTAGTCTTTCTTATAGAATGACTCAAATAATTCTATGTATGGCTTTGTATTTTCTGTAAAACCTGCTTGAATTTTAGTATTCTAATCAAAGAGGTGCTTCATTGCCTTTTAAAAATGTCCCTCAAAGCCTTGCCGTGGATCTTGTGCCATGCCTGATGTTAAAAGTCTAGCAATGCTTAAATTCTATAGGAACTTAAAACAACTTTAAAAATGCATTAATAAATGAAACCCAATGGACAATGATTGATGAGTTCTTAGCAAAATTTACAAAGAATGGACTTAAATAATAAAGATTTCATGTTTTATAAAGACGAGTTCCTATGTTTTCTGCTGATTTTTCTTTTCTTTCTTTCTTTTTTATTGCTTAAAACAAAATTAAGTCCTAGAAGAAATCAGGTTTATTCAAGCTTTTATTTGTTAAAAAGACTATTTTGTTTTTCAATTCTGGTTACATGAACTACCAGTTTTACAATGAAGTGTTATGTGTTATTGATACAAAACCTATAAAACTTACAAAATCTGATAGTCTGGATATAATGCTGTAAATCATGATTGTTATCTTAATAACTAAATTTTGCTTGTTAAGTCACAAAGTTATGAAAGTATCAATCAACCTTATATATGGTTTGTAGCCATTTTAAGTAGTGTGAACAAGGTTAAAGGCAAATTTGCTTTATTCAACCTCTATTTCAAGAAAAATTTAAGGTTTAGAGATGTTGATATAGGATATGTATAAGATTGTCAATTTTAGAAGGTTTTTATTTTTATTTTGGCGCAAACTGCTTATTAATATAATAATATATAATATATCACATATAATAGTAATATAATAATTTATCTTGTTTACAAAGTACATTTAATTATGTATGGATGTTCATAACTGGAAGGATGACATTAATTCTTGTATACTATGTTCCAAGTTTTTACACTCTAAAGATGTTAGGACATATGGGTTAAACAGTCTACCCACATGGGGATTAACCATGATTTACATAAGCAGGACACCAGCTGTTAGACCCTCTTTAGGCAGATCTGACATGACTGCTTTTTACAAAGCTGGGCTTGTTGGTTGGATAAAGAAGATAGAACTAAAGAGACTGTGCTTAGTAGTTCACATGTATTATGCAGACTGGATGGCTTTGCTTTTATTAATGTTTTTTAGTTTTCCGGCCTAAGAGATGATTTTTCAAAAAACTTCCATTGCTTAATATTGTCTAAAAAGGGGTCTTGAGGTATTAATCCATAAACTGACAGTTTCCCTCTTACATGGGACCACTCAGGTCAAAGAACAGGACAAAGGTCCCACATCATGAGACAAGAGATGCTTGTCAAATAATCAGCGATGTACTTAATGAAATCATTCAGAGATCATGACATCATTTGTTGAATTCCAATAAAAATAAAAATTTTCTCTAGTTTATAAATCTCTGCATTTTTTTCATGTATTTTAACTTTTTGCTGTTTCTTCTTTGCAATATCCACATAACCATTTTTCTTTTAAATAACCTGTGTTGGAAATACATAGCATGTTATTTGTTGTTACTGTTTTATTTTTTGAATGGACCATTTCTGTACAGGCAACACACATTATATGATTGTGATAGACTGTTTTCACGCTGTACATAATATAATCCTGTCTGATTAGCACATGCCAAACCTTGAGGACAAGTATATGTTAATAATAACCATTTTACCATAATCTTTGAAGAAAATTATTTAAAAAAAATCTTTTATTTTCTCCTTGATGGTACAATTGATAGCAATTCTGTTGGATCTCTTTTCACTGCACTGGAGAGCCCATATGAGATTAAAACCAAGCAGAAGCAAGCAATACAAATGTTGGGAGAGAGACACAGCCCCACAATAAGACTGAACCCTGCCTGGTTAATATGAAACCATTTATGTCCTTGTACTATCAGCTCCCCATGTCTTCTGGCACAGGTTGCCTTTAGGAGGTTTGACTTGGATTTGCTGTATTTATGGTTAGGTTTGATGAAGAATGGACAGCCATGTAGAAATGTGATTGGCAAAAAAGATTAGATCTAATATACTTGAATAAAAGGAGAATCCCGGAAAGGTTGTGTGTTCTATTTCTTAGTCTTTATGTGGCATTCCCTCCTCCTGAAGATGGAGGTGGAAATTTGTGGAATGAGGGTCTTATGGTCTTCCCTCAAACCAGGAAGATTGGAGAATTACTTTATGTCCAGCTCCTACAAAGAAAGGTGAGAAAAGATTGGAATTACATTTCTAGACTTCATGGCTTAATTTGGGGAGAGGGGTTCTAATTTCTCCACCTGCCTTGAGGAAAATAACTGTTATTTTCTGTGACCTGCCTTGGGGGATTAATGAAAGTAGGAAAAGAAGTGAGACATGGTCAGAAATAAACTTCATTCTGAACACTTCAAATGTCCTTCAGTTCAAATTACTCTGCATGCAAAAGTGCCATTGGAGTATTGTTTTCAGAACTTCTAGACTACCCCAGGGACATTTCACAGCATCTATAGAAAGAGTTGATGATCACACTAGTATTTTATTTGCATATGTACACAGGGAAGGGCTAGCACTGTGATCTGATAAATGCCAAGGATGTGGTGCATTCAACAGCCCTACAGCTAAGCCTACCTCCTTCAAATATCAGTAGTGCCAGGTTTAAGAAACCCTAGTGTATGTGAACATGTGTGTGGAACAGAGGAATATGTAAGTGGTACTATCAGGTCTTTTTATATGCCAGGCAAGAAGCTAATGGTTTGCCAGAATCATGTTATTCCAACAACCCAATAAGATAGCATTTTATGGACCTCATTATATGTATTTGAATAAACAAGAGTCAGAAAAGTTCTATCATTTGTTGAAAGTCTCTTTGTTAGGACATTCAAAGTCTGTATTTAACTTCAGACTGATTTAAGAACTTACCCCTATTCTTTGAGACTTTTCTGCTACAACATTCTTCATTAGTATGAACTCCAAAGTATGTAGAGTTTTAAGTCTATGGTCTAAAATTTATTAATGCAATCCTTTAGCCTGAAGGAATATGCTGGAACTGGCAAGTGACTATACCCTGGACAGTCCTCCTGTAGATCTCTGCATTGGATGTTGAGGGGAATGGCCATGGAGACCACACCCTACTTTGCCCTGGGGATCAGGAATTCCTAGTGGGAAATTACAAATTGAGTATTCCCTTTGAATCTCAAAAGACCCAATGCTCATTAATTTCTAACCTCAAGGTGCTCATCCAACTTGGGAAGAAATTGTAAAGGAGAGCATAATTCTCTGTGCTTCTAAATAACTTTCTAGAGGACATGAGATAGATTTCCATGTGAGTGAGGTTATGTTTTGGAGGCGCTCATGTGAAGTTTTTGTTTTCCATTTGCAAATGAAGAGAAACTTCTGGAGATATTTTCAAATAGAAATCTCAGTATATTTTTGAGAGTTGCTTTGCTAGCATGTGGGAGACAGATCTAAGCTGATTGCTATTATCTCTCTCATCATGAGAAATTTGCTCTCTTAGGACAGTGGGTAGGAAGGCCCTTGATGTTCAGCATTAGTGAGGCCTCCAAGGAAACTAGGTGAGCACTGAACCATCTTTTTGTAAAAGTTTCCCTTCAAGCACAAAGCTATATAAAGCATGGGTTTGAAGAATACCAATTATTTATTGTTATTCAGCCAGAGTGAAGACCGAGTGAAGGGAAAGAAAGAAATGCTCTTCAGAGGCACTAGGAGGTCATTTAGCATTATTCCTGGACATAGACAAAAAAGTAAATGGGGATTTTTCAAGGATCAGCATAGAAAATCTTGTGTTTTGGAGGCTTTGCTGTGTGTTTTCAGAAAAACTTGAGCTTGGAAACCAGCAATTCTAGATCTCCTTCTGGGGTTAAATAGTAAGGGCTCATTTTTAGCATCAACTTCTATTCTTCTACAGGTCTCATCCTTGAAGCCAATGGCTATGGAAAATGACTCCTCCGTTACAGAGTTCATCCTTATGGGATTAACAGACCAACCTGAGCTGCAGCTGCCCCTGTTCTTCCTGTTCTTGGTGAACTATGCTGTCACTGTGGTGGGAAACTTAAGCTTAATTCATCTAATTTGCTTGAATTCACACCTTCACACCCCCATGTACTTTTTCCTCTTCAATCTATCCTTCATTGATTTCTGTTATTCATCTGTCTTTACTCCTAAAATGCTGATGAGCTTTGTTTCAGAGAGGAACATCATCTCCTTTGCAGGATGCATGACTCAGTTATTTTTCTACTGCTTTTTTGTGAACTCCGAGTGCTATGTGCTGACAGCCATGGCCTATGATCGCTATGTGGCCATCTGTCAACCTCTGCTGTACAGGGTGGTCATGTCCCCCCGGGTCTGTTCTCTGCTGATGTTGGGTTCTTACTTGATGGGGTTTGCTGGTGCCATGGTGCACACAGGGTGCATGATCAGGCTCAGCTTTTGTGATTCTAACCTTATTAACCATTATATGTGTGAGATTTTCCCCCTTCTTCAGCTTTCCTGTAGCAACACCTATGCCAATGAGCTTGTGAGTTCTGTTGTTGTGGCAACTGTTGTTATTGTGTCTAGCCTTGTTATCTTCATCTCCTATGCTTTGATTCTTTACAATATCATTCATATGTCTTCAGCTAAGGGTTGGTCCAAAGCCATGAGCACCTGTGGTTCTCACATAGTAACTGTTGGCTTATTCTATGGATCTGGGCTGCTCACTCATGTTAAACCATCCTCTTCAGGGTCTTTTGGCCAGCGTCTATTTTTCCTGGTGTTTTCAGTGTTTAACACTCTTGTGGTGCCCATGCTGAATCCTCTCATTTATAGCCTCAGGAACAAGGATGTCAAGCTTGCTCTGAAGAGAACCCTGTACAGAATTAAACTGAATGAATAGTGGGGCTGCGTTAGTATCTGTCCCCATTTGTGTGTCTTTTCTCCCCCTCCTGGTCCTCCAGCTCAATTTCGGTCTATTTCTTCTCTTCATCTTTCTTTCTATAGTATGGAAAGGACTTCTACTTCAGTATTTTTCATTTTCTATTGTGTGGGCCTATTCTTGGAATTGAAACTCATTCTGAGTCTCATGGTAGCTCCAATGTGGTCTGTGTTTCCCTTACTAGGTTGAGACACAGGCCTGATATATTTTCCCACCTAAAGGTAATATTGCCTCCTATTTTTCCTCTTGTATATTTTTTCTTTTCTTCTTATTTTTTAAAAATATCCTTTTCTATTCCACATAGAGAGATCCAGGATTTGTGTATTTTCTGACAAGTTCATATATATATATTTTTTCTGAAACAATTAAACTCTTTTCTGTTTCAAGAGTTTTATTATCTGTGACTATATGGAAACAGAAGGTCTGACAAAAATCGTGAACAAGATCAATGTTGAAAAAATTTGCCACTTTCTCAGCATTTTTTTTTTTGATACTGGTGCACTCAACCACTGAGCCACATCCCCAGCTCTATTTTATATTTTATTTAGAGACAGGGTCTCACTGTCTCACTTTCTGTCATTATCTTGAACAATTCAGGACAGAGGTCTTTAGGAATTGTATTATTTTCAGGGAATAATGATACATTATCCCTGAAATTTTTATGTTTATATGAAGACATCATGGATTTTGAAAAGTTCTAAAACTTTGGTTTATTAGAATAGCCTTAGAAAATAATGATGCAGTTAAGAACTTTAAGGCTTGGATCCTCATTGTTGCTGAGACTGGCTTTGAACTTGAGATCCTACTGCTTCAGCCTCCTGAGCTCTGGGAGGCATGCACTACCATGCTCAGCTTTTCTCAGCATTCTTTTGGTGATGTTTCCTATTTTGAAATTTTATCTGTACAACTACGATGGATCTGTGTGCTTTACTTGACTAAGGATCTATTCTTATGGTTGTGTGAGGCTGGAAGAGCCAAACCTACCCATAATGAGAATGCACAGCTTGACTGTATTTATTCATAAATAGAAATGAAATTCTTTCTCACCTATTTTCCTTGTTTCTGTGGATTGTGTCTTTTTGTTTTAAAATTGCACAATAATTCTCTCCTGGCTTAGATTACAGTATCATGTGTAATGTCAGGATTTTTTTGTTTCTGTCCTTTGCAATGAAATTTCTAGTTTCCTTCTTTAAAAAACACAAATAAAAATATATGGGATGAATTTTGCACTATTGGGTTTTGTTCTTCTCAATGTGTAATTTTGACTTCTTTTTCTCTCAGAAGAATACTTTGATTTGGTGACCATATCATACTACATTCTTTACAAATCCTATTAAACCATTTCCAGAGGAAGAAATGATTAAGTTATTTGCTTAAGGGCATAAAGCTGAAGATGCAGAGCCCAGTACTTGATCCCAATGTGATTCCTGTAGAGGGGGGGGGGGAATGGGAAGGAAAGAAAGGAGGACTGTGAAGGAACAGAGAGGGCTTCTGGAAGTTGTTTTGGTGTGAGACTGATATTAGGGCTTCAGTGGTGATAATGTATGGGGCAAGATTTTTATAGCAGAGAAATGATCTATAAGACTTCAACAGCTAACTAGAAAAATGTCATGAACCTGTAGATAAGTCTTATTTTAAATAGGGTGAGCTACAAGGAAACTTCCCTCTTGATCTGTTAAAATAGTGAACATTTTCCTGGAGTGGTGAGGCTGAGTTCAGGTCAAGCCTCTCTAATGAGACAGATTACTATTTCCATAGTAGTCCAATCCTGTTAGAAAAAATGCCATAATTTAAACTAAAGAGTTATTCATAACAAAATTATTAGAAAATTGGAACGGGGCATGTAGCTCAGTGGTAGAGTATTTGCCCATCATGTGCAAGACCCTGAGTTCAATTTCAAGAACCACAAAAAGTTAGAAAATTGTGCTTTACAAAATTTTCTTCCTGTGTGTTATGCAGAAGATATGTTGTCTACTTTCTGTCATTATCTTGAACGAGTTCAGGACAGAGGTCTCTTAGGAAATGTATTATTTTCAGGGGATAATGATACATTATCCCTGCAGTTTTTATGTTTATATGAATATCATGAATTTTGAAAAGTTCTAAAACTTTGATTTATTAGAATAGCCTTAGAAAATAATGATGCAGTTAAGAACTTATTCAATCTTATTAAAATTATTGCCCTTAGAGCAGAGAGCTAAGTATTTATATGTTTCCCAATATTTTTATCACTCTTATAATGGTTTGAAATGTTATCCTCATGAACTATCTTAATGAACAGTGACTACTTTAAAATTTTTTTATTTGTTTTAGTTAGTTATGCATGACAGTAGAATGCATTTATGCACTTTGATATAAATCAGACATAAGTGGGGTATAATTTCTCATTTTCTTGATTGTCCATGTTGTAGAATCACATCAGTCATGAAGTCATACATGTCCATAAGGTAATAATGTTTGTTTCATCCTACTGTCCTTCCTATCCCCATATCCCCTCCCCTCCCTTCACTCCCCTCTACCTAAAGTAGCTCTATTCTTCCCTAGTGCGCCCCCCCCCCCACTTTGTTGTGAATTAGCATCTGCATATCAAAGAAAACATTTGGCCTTTGGATTTTTGGAATTGGCTTATTTTGTTTAGCATGATATTCTCAAACTCCATCCATTTACCAGCAAATGCCATAATTTAATTCTTCTTTAAAGCTGAGTAACATTTCATCGAATAAATGTACCACATTTTCTTTATCCATTCATCTATTGAAGGGCACCGGTGGTTGATTCCATAGTTTAGCTATTGTGAATTGAGCTGCTGTAAATATTGATGTGGGCACGTCACTGTAGTATGCTGATTTTAAGTTTTTTCGTTTATATTCGTCACAGTGCCTGGTTTTAAAAAAAGAAACTTTACACTGTTTGGCTTGAATTTTTCTCTAAAGCATATATTTTAGTAATTATGCAGAATGCTTTCATTAGGGCATAGAATGATATATATTACATCTATGTTAATAAAACCTACATAATTAACAACAAGGTGAAAATGAGTCACAGACATAGCACATTGTCTGCAGTTCGAGAATGATATTGGGGTCAATGGCACAGCCTAGTGGAGAATGAATGAAAGAGGCAGCCTGGCTCTTGTGCTGTGATATCAATGGTTCATTTGTAGGTCTACAGTATTGACAAATACTAACAAATGTAACTAACAAATATAGCTGATTTAATCTTTTAATTAAAACTACTTGTAATAACATTTATATCTAAAATTGTTTTAATTCTATATTTGAGTTTTAAAAATTAATCTATAAGTAAACTAAATGTAAAATGATTTTACAACATGAAAGCTTGTTTAACGATTATTGAATATTTGGATGTTTTGTAACTGTAGTTCATTAAAAATATAAATATTGACATATACACCCTTCTTATCCTCATGTTGTTGATTTCTCCATATGCACAATTTACATTGGAAAATCTTTTTCTATCTACATCGAATCTCATAGTAACACAGATTAAGGGCATAGCAACATTTTTTAATCTACAATCTTAATTTTGTTACGAGTTGATATAAGTAGATTTGGGAACAGGAATGTAAAAGGGCAATATACCAAGCTTTGCCTTTCAGGGAACATATGAAATTAGAAATCTTAGAAACTGAATGTTTTGGGCTGACGTAGTGGTACCTATTTACCCTCAAGTTCTTTTCATCACCCGAAGGGATTGAAAAGGTACCAGGTCATTTACTTGACATGTCATCAATGTTGGCTTAGTAAAGTTTGTAGCTACTTGTCCACAGTTCCCATTCCTTCTCCTTTATAAATCAAGATGGGACAGAGCTTTCTGAACACTGCAAGACAGACAGACAGAATGGCAAATGGAGTAGAGGTGATTGTACTGTGTTCAGGCCAATCAGGTAGGACCTGCTACAGTTTGGGTGTCTGGTTACTCTGGCAGATTGTGGTCCAGAAGGGAATAACTTTTAATGTCCTACCACATGGCAGGATAACTGTGGTTTACAAGAATTATAATCAATTTTGTATTTTCAAATATCTAGAAAAGAGAATTTTAAATGTTTCCAATTCAAAGAAATTTGGAGTGATGATGTGCCAGTTGCCCTGATCTGTTCATTATATGTTGTGTATGTAATATTAGACTGTCACCCTGTGCCCCATGAATATTCACAGATATTATGTGTCAATTAAAAATAAAACTAGAAAAATGCATTGTTAATAAAAAAAAAATTTGCTGCTTCTACTGTGACCACTGTTGAAGAAGGCAAGGGAAAGATTTTTTTCTTGACTTTGCTCATGTTCTCTGAGGTCTCATAGAATGACTAAACTTCTACCTTGCTTTGGGAGTAAAGGGAGACCCTTGTCTTCTTTTGTCCTGTTTTCCCCCAAAGGTAGAGCATCGGCTAATGGAGGAGGCTAATACTGGACCACCTTTTGCTTTGAGCGAGTCCACTCTGCAGTGGAGAAAGGGATCAGGCTAACTGAGCTTTCCTTCCATGACTGTTACTCTTTCCTCAACAACCCCTGTTTCATGTGCATGGATCTTTTAAAAGTCGCCTTTTCTCCAACCTGGAAGGAGAGTCCATTGTCTTCGTTCCTCCCCTCCCGCAGGGGGCAGCCTGATTCTGTGGTTGAGATTTATTGCTGCTTCTGCCTTATTTTTTCTTTCTGGCACATTTGTATCATCTTGGCATTTCCTTTCATGGTGGTAGTATAATTTGCCGATTCTGCTGCAGTGTGTGTGAAATTCAGAGATTCAGTGGAAGAAAAAAGGGGAACTCATTTTGGGCTCAGATTTCAGGCCCATATTTCTGTCCAGCTTTGTTCTGAATCCTGTTTGAAAAGTCCTTCTATATAAATATATAAACTATAAACATGTCTGTTGTTTCCCTTTAGATTTTTAATTCTTAGGGATGTACTCCTTTGTGTTAGAAATGAAAATTAAATTCACACTAAAACACATTAAGATGAAGTCTTTTTTGTTGAAGCTTCATAACTTTTCCTTAAAATGAAATTCTCTTCCTTCCCTTTTTACTTTCCACTTTTTCCTTCCTCTTTCTTTTTATATTAAGCACTAATATTTCTTAAAAGTAAAATATTGCACATTCCTTCTTTGTTGAATATTGTCATGCTCTTGGTGTCTCAGATATTTTGCTCGATTCTCTGCTACTTCTACTAACAAACACATACACACACGATTGACTATACCTGCTAACGGCACAGACCTCCATCCCTTGCCCCTTCTTCTGACTATAGATAAACACTCTTAAGTTCGTGTGTATTACTTTTTACAGTTTTTGAAATTCTACTCCCTACTTGTAAGCCCATAAATTATAATCAGAATAGTGTTATGTTTAAAAATGTACATACTGTCTTCATACTAAAACTAATCTTTTGCATCTTCTTTGTGAATTCAAAGTCATGTTTTTAATGTTTTTCTTCATGTTTGTTTTGATATAAGCAGCAGGTTTTTATTTATTTTTAATCCTGGATACCAAGGCCTGTGTAGGAGCATCTGCTGAGGTCACCTGGCACTTAAGCTCAGATCCCCTCCCTGTGTTGTCTATCTCAGTCCATTTCGCTTTCACTTGTTGGAAAGGCTCTTCTGCCTTTTCCAAAGTTCATGTACTTTCATTAAGATCAGTTACTTTGTCTCTATTTAAATAGCCATACACCTGTTAAATAATTGCTATAGAAACTGGCCTAAATTTTGTATTCAAAATGTGATTACACATATAGCAGCTTTAGAATTACTTGGTAGCCTAATTAATTGACATCCAGAATATTATAAGGAACTAAAAAAGCAGAACACACACACACAAATAAGCACACACACAAAAAAACTCCGTAAATAACCCTATTAGAAAATGGGCTAAAGAACCAAATAGACACTTCTCAAAAGAAGACATACAGATGACCAAGAAGTTTATAAAAAAGTCCAATGTCACTAATCATCAGGAAAATGCAAATCAAAACCAGAATGAGATATTATCTCACCTCAGAGTGATTATCATCAGAAAGACAAACAAACAAAACACAAAAGGTACATAGTGTTGGCAGGAATGTAAATTAGTGCAGACATTATGGAAAGCATAATGGCCTCAAAAAACTAAAAACAGAGCTATAATATGATCTAGCAATTCTGCTACTGGGTATATATCCAAAGAAGATTACATCATGATACCAAAAAGATACTTGCATCCCCATGTTTATTCCTGCACTATAATAGCTAACATATGGCATCAACCCAGATGCCCTTCAATGGATAAATGGATAAAATAATGCGGTGTTTTTTATTTATTTAAAAAAATAATGCCACAATGGGATATTTATTCAGCCATAAAAAAGAATGAAATCCAGTCATTTGCAGTATGCATGTAACTGGAGGTCATTATGTTAAATTAAATAAGCTGGACACTTAAAGACAAACATTACATGTTCTTACTCATTTGTAGACACTAGTAAGTCGGTCTCATAGAAAAATAGAATTAATAATGGTAACTAGAGACTAGGAAGGGGAAGAGTGAGAAGAAGTGGGAAAGTTCAATAAGGGGTCCAAAACACACAGTGGAGGGATTACTTCTAGTTTTTTTTTTGTATAGTAGTGTAACTCTTGGTTATGAGTCTATCATATATTTAAAAATTTCTAAAAAAGAAGACTGCAAAATTACCAACACATGAAAATGATTAGTGTTCGAACAGATGAAAATGCACTCAGAGACTAAGCCTGGGAGGGCTATTTTCATGGGCAGCAGAGTGTGTGGAGGATTGGCTCTTCTGCTTCATGAGTAGAATTCTTGGGACCATCCTGAGGTCCAGACACCTAGCAGGAATCAGAATCTGCCTTTAATGGAAGATCTAGTACTTAACAATTTATTGTTTTTGCTCTTGGTATTTGCTAATCCCATAATTTCAGTTTTTGTGGTAATTAGTGTTGTATTTTAGTAGGCATTGGATATTTACTTTAATGCTGTATATTATGTTTTCTGTTGTCACTATTATTTGTCTCCCCCTTTTCTGTTGGGTGCTGTTAATCTACAGGGACACAACAAGTTTACAGGATAGAGACTCTGCAGCTAAATAAATATAGCCAAAGGTGAGCACATCTTGCTTCACACACAAACTATCCACACTAGAACTTCAGTTATATCTCAATACAAAGAATAGAAGAGAGAAAACCCAATACTAACAACTAGGCCCCAGGTAGAAATGGATAGGTGTGCACCTCCAGATTCCACTCACAGATATCTACTCTTATGATAAAAACAGACAGAATTAACACAAAGGCTGTGGATACCACACCTCTGATGGAGTCTCAGTCTAAATCACTCAGGGACATTTTGGCAAGTTAAGACAGTCTCTAAAAAGGCCCACATAATAGTGGAAGAGAAAACCTGTTCCAACAGATACATAAAACCCAACAGAAAATACAAGAAATATGAAAAAACAAGGTAATATGACGACTCCTAAAATTCATAATTTATCAGCAACTGACCTCAAAGTTATTGAAATCAATGAAATATCAGATGAGGAATTTGAGTAATGATTATAAAAATGATCAAAGAATTTCAAGAGAGTACAGAGAAACAATTGAATGCATTAAGAAAGTCAGTACAGTATGTGAAGGAGAAATTCAATAAGGAGATGGAGATGTTGGAACAGAACCAAACAGAAACCTCAGAAATTAAAAACACAATAAATTCAATAAAGTGCTCAATTGAAAGTCTCTCTAATAAAATAGACCATGCTGAAAACAGATTCTCAGAGTTGAAAGAAAAAGTGGCTAGCCATGAATATTCTGACAGTATTAAAGAATAGAAAATAACAATGATCAGAATATATAGAAACTCTGAGACAACATTATTTGAGAATCACAGAATCAAAGAAGTTTGTGAAATGCAGGTAATAGAATGGACAAACTCTTCCAGGGAAATAATAACAGAAAATTTCCAAAACTTCAGTGTAAGATGGACATTCAGATACAAGAGGCATTCAGAACCCCAAATCTTTGAGATCATAAAAGAATATTTTCATTACACATTATGAGTAAAATACATAACATACAGAACAAGGATAGAATTTTAAAAGTCTCAAGAGAAAAATGTCAGGTCACGCTTAGAGGCAAGTCAATCAGAATTACTTCTGGTTTTTTAAATTCTAAAAGCCAGGAGGATTTGGTCTCCACAGTGATGTAGTCTAAGTCTTGAAAGAAAATAACCTAACCAAGAATACAATATCCAGTAAAGTTATCTTTCCAAATCATAGAAGAAATATAAAACTTTTTAAGATAAGCAGAAATAAAAAAAAAAAAACTAGGATTACAAAACTAGAGAACTTTAGTCAGAGATGTACTTCACACAGAAGAAGTAAAAAACAACCCTAGAGGTATCAAGTGAACAAATATTTTTTGACAAGTAGGTAAGCAAATAAGAAACATGACCAAATTAAACATTAGAAATAAATCAAAATCATAGGAATTAATAAAAAACCAAATGTAAATGGTCTCAACTCTTCAATTAAAAGACATATAGTAGTAGAATGGATCAAAAATCAATATTCAACTATAAGTTGCTTGCAAGAAACTCATCTTTCAGGCAGAGATAGCCACAGGCTGAAAGTGAAGGAATGAAAATTCATGTACCATGGAAATGGAACCTGAAAATAAGCACAAATAACTACTCTCACATCTGACAATGCAGATTTCAAATAAAAAATTAATCAGAAGAGAGAAAGAAGGTTACTTTATACTGGTAAAGGGAAAAATCCCAAAAGAAGATATAATGATATAAATATTTGTGGTACAAACTTCAGTGAACCTAATTACATAAAACAGACAGTACTTAGACTCAGATAGACCCCAGTACAACAGTGATTTCAACACTTCTCTAAACAATAGATAGATCATCCAGACAGACACAGTGAAGACTGTACCTGAAAATGCAAATCAAATGGACTTCACAGACATCTATAGAATATTTCACCCAACAAGAGCTGAATATATTTTGATCTCAGCAGCTCATGGAAACTTTGTGAGTTTCTTGAAAATAGACCACATTTTAGGACACAAAACAACTCTTAGAAAATACAAGAACTAATATAATTCCTTGCATCTTATTATATCATAATGGAATAAAATTAGAAATAAACACAAAAACACCATACAAAAACAATATAAATACATGGAGATTGAAAAATATGTCTTTGAAGAAGGAATTTAAAAATTCTAAGAATCAAATGAGAATTGTGGTTTAATATACTTGAACCTCTGGGACATGATAAAGGTAGTTTTAAGAGGAAAGTTTGTAACTATGAGTGCCTACATGAGAAAATCAGAAAGATCCCAAATAAACAAACTAACAATGCATCTCGAAGCCCTGGAGAAGAACAAACAAATTGCATGAAAGAAAAGGTAATAATTAAGATCAGAGCAGAAATCAGTGAAATAGAGAGAAAATAAAACAAAACAATACAATTTACTTAACATGTGCAAGGCCCTGAGTTCAATTCCCAGTACCAAACAAAACAGAATGAAACCCAAAACCAAAAAACAATACAAAAGATTAATGAAATTAAGAGTTGGTTAATAGAAAAGATAACCAAGATTGAAAAGTCCAAAATAAAGAAAATTAATAATAAAAAAGGAGAAGCCACCACAGACATCACAGAAATCCAGAGGATCATTAGTGACTTTTTAAATGCTTATGCTGCAATAAATTGGAAAACCTAAAATAAACAAATACCTTTCTAAACTCAATAGAACATAAACAGACAAAAAACCAGCCATGAGATAAAAGCAGTAATAAAAAGTCTTTCAAAAAAGACAAGCCAAGACCAAAAGTCTTCTCAGCTGAATTCTATCAGACCCAAAGGACTTAAAATCAGCATACTATAGTAACACAGTCACTTCAATGGTTATTATACAGCTCACTTCACAATAGCTAAGTTTGGATTCAACCTAGGCACCCTGCTGATTTTAAGTCCTTTGGGTTTAGACTGAGGAGTGGGATAGCTGGGTCAAATGGTGGTTCCATTCCAAGTTTTCTGAGGAATCTCCATACTGCTTTCCAGAACAGTTGCACCACTTTGCAGTCCCACCAACAATGTATGAGTATATCTTTCCCTCCACATCCTTGCCAACATAATTAGATGCCAACATTGAAACTAATTAATTAAGAATACAAGTAAAACCATATAATTGTTACTTGCATTCTTGAAAATTAGATGCAAAATTCTTACTAAAATATTAGCAAATTGTAGTCAACAACATTCTAACAATATTGCACATAATGACCAGTTGATGTTATCCCAGGAATGTAAAAATGGCTTAACATATGCAAATCAATAAATGTAATTCATCCACATAAACAGAATTAAAGACAAAAATCACTTAGTCATCTCAATAGATGCAAAATATCTTAAGACAAAATTGAGTACCCATTCATGATAAAAACTCTGAAGAAACTGGAGACAGAAGGAACCTATATCAACATCACAAAGGCTATACATGAGAAACCCCAAACCAACAAATGGGGAAAAACCGAAAGCATTTCTTTTAAAATATGAAACAGGACAAAAATATTCACTCTCATTCAATATAGCACTAAAAATTCTAACTAGAACAATTAGGAAATAAAAGGTATTAAAAAAGGAAGAAGTCAAATTATCATTGTTTGTAGATGATATGATCCTATACTTAGAAGATCCAAATTATCATTGTTTGTAGATGATATGATCCTATACTTAGAAGATCCAAAAAACTTCACTGTAGAATAAATAAACTCAGCAAAATAGCAGATTATAAAATCAACATACAAAAAGCAATAGCTTTCCTACATATCAATAATGTATCTACTGAGGAAGAAATCAGAAGAACAATTCAATTCACAATAGTCTCAAAAAATTACCAAGGAATAAATCTAATCAAGGAGTTAAAAGATGTACACAATTAAAACTATAGAACATTGAAGAAAGATGACAGAAGATAGAAAGACCTCCCATGTTCTTGGATAGGCAGAATAGATTATGGTAAAATGTTCATAGTACCAAAAGCAGTGAACAGATTCAATGCAATCCCCATCAAAGTACCAAGGGGATTCTTTACAGAACTAGAAAACAAAGTGCTAAAAATTTATTTGGAAGAATAAAGGACTCAGAATAACCAAAGCAGTTCTAAGCCAAAAAAAAAAAAAAAAAAAAAAAAAAAAA
>NW_026000243.1:1334693-1369288 GCF_001458135.2 Marmota marmota marmota | reverse complement strand
CCATGACACAACAACAAAAGAAGCACAAAAAACAAAAGCAAAATGACACAACAAAAGAAACACAGAAAACAAAAGCGAAAGTAAAAGCGAAGGTACACAGTGCAGCTGCTGCCCCGCTTTGGTCGCGGATCCCACTTACTTGGGACTGATCGGTGCACCACCCCTGACTGCTGAAAGTTCTGGTTCCCGGGTTTCGGCACCACTTGTCGCGACCCCTTGCCCGCAAGGAAGACGCAACTCAGGAATCTTCTTTCAGCAGTTTATTCAGGCCTTGATTCATGTATCTTCTTCTAGTGACCCCGCCCAAGCACAGCCTAATAAAGCCTCCCGCATACCAATCCCAAGCTGCCACGTGGACCTTTCTCATAGGGTGGGAAGGGATTGTGTGCCAATTCTCCATATTAGGAGTTGTTTATCACAGGCCACAGTGGAAGCCGGCGCCATCTTCTAATGGCGGCCACGGTCTAATTAGAACGGCTCACTACAGTGTTGGGGGCTTGCAGAGAGCCTGTGCAAGTTCTCAGGGTGACATTCAGAGAGGGAGGAGATGGCAATCTTTCCTTGAGCTCATCAGCTTGGACCTGGAGTGCTCCTAGATGACCCTTTACAAGTCCAACAGTGGTCCTTACATGTCACATTGATGTTTTTCTTGTCCTGCATTCTTGTCTACAACTAAAAGCACTGGAACTACATAAACCTCTGCCAGTGGAGCCAAAAGTCTGTGAGGTTTCCAGTACAGGTTCCAGGAGTAATGGAAAAGGCATCCTCAATCACCCAACTTTTATTATTTCTTAAGTACCTACTGTACATGCTAGGTATTATTCTAGGTTCTGAAGACCTAGAATGATAAACAGAACTGAAGAAAAACAGAAAAACAGCCACGTCACTATAAAGCTTAGATTCAAATATATGTAGGTGCATGAATTGAAGGAAGACACAACAAAGAAATGAATGATATATAGTATTTCATCTAGTTATAGATAAAAGGAAGAATCCACTTTGGATATGGGACAGGTTTTCTTGCTTTCTGTTTGGGGATGTGCCACATTTGGGAGGAAATCAATATGTATGCACAATAATATGTTCATTTTATGATCATGAACTGGAGGACTACAAATGCAGGGTAGATATGATCTTTTAATTGCAAAAAATGATCTCTGAGGAAAATACTGGGGGAAACACAGGTCTTCTGATTTTTAATCAGGTCCCTAGGATTTCCAAACTTCTTTTAAAAACCCTTGGGTCCTATTAGAAAGTGGCTCTTTTGGCAACAGTAGAAGCTATTTACCACTTTGTAGGGGGAAGAGGACATTGGACAAAGCTACCACCAGAAATTATGATCCATATCTTATGACTTTTCTGAGCCTGGAAGACTGAGGACTGTGTTCTGAATTCCTTTGTCCAAAATTCATCCCAAACAAAAGCAATATCAGAAAAAAATCTCTTTACTGGGCTGTGTACCTCTAAAATCCATCAGTGCTACCTATCACTCTATGAGAATAGAGCAGAAGTGTTATCAAGAGCCTCTCCTGGAGTCCTGATGCAGGAGGGTGAGTGCTGAATTGTACCTATCCTGCTGTTCTTCCAAACCTCATCTGTGGGAGCCAGAGAGTCCTTGAAAAGCCTCCCTGTAGTGGGAGGTCCACTGTAAAAGCAGAGTGGAGCTGAGCCTTACTCCCTAAGAAACTACCTTCTGTGTGTGTTTTAAAGTATTCATTGTTATACATTTTTTGAAGATTATAAAATGGAGAAAACAGAGGCAGAGAGAAGGGTGAGCTTGAGTTCATCTCCCCATCTGGGTCTCAACCTCATTGTACTGGGGCTGGGTGGAGAGAGCTGGCTTCTCATTCTAATGTTACTATTTCTCCTTCTCTCACAGACCAGATCCAGGGGGGAATGGCCTCAGGCAATGGCTCCTCAGTGACCCAGTTTATCCTGCTGGGTTTAACACAGCAGCCAGAGCTCCAGCTGCCTCTCATCTTCCTCTTCTTAGGAACCTACGTGGTCTCTGTGGTGGGGAACCTGGGCTTGATTGTTCTGATTGTTCTGAATCCTCACCTGCACACTCCCATGTACTACTTCCTCTTCAACCTTTCCTTCACAGATCTCTGCTACTCCTCTGTCATTACCCCCCGAATGCTGATGAGTTTTATAAATCAGAACATCATCTCTTATGCAGAATGCATGGCTCAACTCTTTTTCTTCTGCTTCTTTGTTATTGATGAGTGTTATATTTTGACATCAATGGCCTATGATCGATATGTGGCCATCTGTAAGCCTCTGCTTTACAAGGTCACCATGTCCCATCAGGTCTGCTTCATGCTGATGGTGGGTGTGTATGCCATGGGGCTTGTGGGTGCCACAGCCCAAACTGGATGCATGCTGAGACTCAGCTTCTGTGGTGGCAACATCATCAATCACTACATGTGTGACATACCTCCTCTCCTGAAGCTCTCCTGCACAAGCACCTCCATCAATGAGCTGGTGGTTTTCATTGTGGTGGGTGTCAATGTAATAGTGCCTAGTCTTACCATCTTTATTTCTTACACCTTGATTTTGTCCAATATTTCTGGCATCCATTCCACAGAGGGCAGGTCCAAAGCATTCAGCACCTGCAGCTCTCATATTATTGCTGTTTCTCTTTTCTTTGGAGCAGCAGCATTCATGTACCTTACACCATCTCCTACTGGGTCTCTGGATCAAGATAAAGTCTCCACAGTTTTTTATACCTTTGTGGGACCCATAATGAACCCTTTCATCTACAGTTTGAGGAACAAAGATGTCCATATTGCACTGAGAAAGACTTTGAAGAAAAGGGTGCACTTCTAAATAGAAGCTGTATTTGTTAAATATGTCAAATCTTATGTTGGGCAAATGATATTTAAAACTATGGAGCAAGCTGGAGGTGTAGCACAGACATACAGTGCTTTCCAAGCAGGCATGAGGCCCAGGAATTGATCCCCAGCACTGAAAAACAGCCTCAGTTGCAGTTACAACCATCCAAGGAACTAAGGAAAGTATAGTAAGAAATCAAAATAAATGCAAGTGATTTAATATTACACAAAATTAAATTAATTGTACAAATCATTTCAGAAGTGAAGACAATATATTCCGGAAGCTTAGTCTATCATCCTTTCAGAGAGTAGAGAGACCAGTTAATTCTGTCATTTTCCAGAAATTATTTATATGTACATATATATGTATATGTATGTAAATATATTTGTTGCAGAGCTGAGAATTGAACCCCCACTTTTTGTGCAAGTTGAATTCCAGTGAGCCTTACCCCCAGACCTAGAAATTATAAAATTTTAAGTACAAAAAGTTGGACTATAATAAGCCAGAAATGGAAAAATTGTCAAGCTTTTTAAATTTAAGTCTTTTTGCTTTGTTGTCCAACAAACCTAGTCTGTTGTCCATGCTAGGCGAGAGGCTCTTCTGGTGAGCCATGCTCCCAGCACTTTTGTGAGATTTTTTGATAGGGTCTCATCTAGAATTCCTGCATAGATATGACATGGAGAATATGATTTTCAAAGTCTTAGAGTCAGTAACTCTAAGATAGATAAAACTCTATCAAGTGTTCTAGGAGACTACGTTTTGGGAAATACCTTTGTTTCTATAAAGGGGAGAAAAACAGATCTCTGGTCAGTTCCCTTTAGCCTCAAGGGAATGTGGTATAGTGAGGCCAAAGATTTTCTTGTGATCCTACTTCCTAAGGACAGGAAATGAAGGAGCCACTCAGAGAAGCCAGAAAAAAGGACCCTCCACTGGATTCACCCCTAAGACTTCAGGGCAGAAATGTGGGTAGGAGGACACACTATTATCTTCTTTCACAAGCAGTTTGCTGCTGCAAATGTTCACCAACTCCCAGTAGAGGAATTTTTGTTCTTTATTCAAGTAGATTTTAATGAATTCTCAATTCATTAACAGGTCTTTCCCTTTAACATTTTCACTCTCATTTTGTCTCAGAGTTTTATATGGTACAGATGATGTAGTTTATTTAATTGGCAGGTATAAACTGAGAATATATGCTGTTTTAGACACAAAAGCATCCAGGATCTGTTTTAAATATAAAAAAAGACTGGTGAGGAAGAAAGAAAGTACCTGTGCTCTCAGAGTGCTCATTTTCTAGGGTGAGTGCACTTGAGATGCAGGTGGGCCGGAGGGAAAGGTAGCTGATAAGCAAAAATATTTACACACATGTGAATATATCAGAAAATGCTACACAAAGTCTCAAATTAAGATGATGGTACAGAAAGTCACTGTGTTTTACTTTGGAATGGGTGGTTATGAGGGGATTTTTCTGAGGAGGTGGCATATGAGCAGAGACAGCACTGACAGAGGAAGACAGTCACCTGTAGACCATTTTCCTCACAGGAAAGAGGTGGGTCACAGTCCCTGAGGCCATAAAAATCTTGATGATTATGAGGGACAGAAAACAGACCAGCATGTCTGTGGTGTAGTTGAGGTGTGTGTGGTACATAGTTAATTAGGAAATAGGTCGATGTATTAGGGGTTTGTGAGGGAAAAAAGTGGATGCTGTTAAAGCACAATAAAATTTATGTGTTATTAATCACACAAAAGAATTAGCTCTCTTTCTCTTCCTCTGTTTTGAAGCTTTGTCTATGTAGTTTCAACTGATCTGAAAAAATGTTAAGGGTTCCATGAATAATTTGTAGTGAAATTCATGAAGTGCTATACCTAGGATTTTCAAACTACTCATAAAACCCCTTGGGTCTTATTAGCAGGTGGCTCTTTTGGCAACAGTAGAAGCTATTTATCACCTTGTAGGGGGAATGTTATTTAACAACAAATTGCCAGGTTGTTCAGGAGGGAAGATGATTTTTTCCTAGTTTTGCGAACCTGAAAGATGATTCAGAGGTTCTGGATGTCAAGTGAAACAGGAACAAGAATTCTGTGGAAGAGCCCTGGGTCCTGTTTTTTCCTCCTCTTGGTACAAATGTCACAAAGTGGAAGGATCACTGGAATTGGTACCATGTGATCTGATTTGGCTCCAGATTCTTGCAATTTTTGTGTTTATGTTCTCTCAGTCTTGGTGTCTGCATGGAGAACATTTCAAAGTTTGTGGTGCAGCTGAAATGAAGTGGCACATATTTAAAAAGTGCTGTCTATGGTCAGTGTAATGATATTCAAGGGTTAGATCATATTCAGGGATACTAAGATGCAAATGTATTTTCACATAACTTCCTTAAAATCAACATGCATATTACACTCAAAGACATCTCACTGTTGGCGTGCTGGCAGTTCTGAGTGTTTTGTATATACATGTATATTTTCTTTAAATATGAGTTTAATTTTATTTTTTTATAGGTACAACTTCAATTAAAGGTATTATATTATGCTAAAGTTATCACACACACATAAGACTATGGAGAAATGAAAATTTCTAATAATTAAGGAAATAACTTTTTTTCCTTCTCTTCTTTCTTGCACACTGGGCTTAAGACTCAGGGCTTTTTCAGGCTAGGCAAGCTCTCTACTTCTGCGTTTTAATCCCAGCTGGAAATATACCTTAATAAAAGAATAATAACAGTTTTATTTATTCATCAATTCATTCATTCATTGTGAAACAATTCTTGAAAAAGCAAAATATTGGCAATTTGCTAAATGTATGTCATCATTTCAGAGACATGTGAAAAAATGCCTTGCATTATTAAGAGTCATATAATCGGAAGCAGGATAACACAGGACTATCTATAAATGTTAAAAAGAAGTATTTTTATTAAATATGAAATGGACATTCTAAGTAGCACGTGACTTCATGCCAATGTATGTTTGACAACCTCTTACTCTCAGAAAATCAAAACATGATATCACGTCCATCAAGTTTTGATGCTGATATTTCAGTGAAATTCCACATTATCTTGACCTTGTTTAGTGAACACTGGTTGTCACTGGCTTACTTGTGTTCCTGCAAAATGAGGTGTTGGTGTTCATTCCTCTAGTACACTATTCTTTGTTGATACTTACATAACTGGGTCTTTAATGTGATTATTTAAATGAACCTTTTGGGTGCACCCTAATCTTATCTGACTGGTGTCCTTATACGAAGAGGAAATTTGGATGCATGGACACCAAGAAAATGCACGTACACAGCAGAAAAATCTGGTGAGGACACAGGAAAAGGGCAGACATCTTGAAGCCAAGCAGCGAAACCTCAGAAGATAACAAATCTGCTGATAACCAGGCTGAGAACTTTTAGCCTCCAGAGCTGTGAATAAATAAGTTTCTGCCTTTTAAGTTACCCTGTCTGTGGTATTTTGTTATGGTAGACCCAGCAAACTAATACAAGAGTAAAATATAACTTTCTCCTTTAAAAAGTATACTGAGAAAAACAAAACAGTGAAACAAGGAAAAAGATAAAACAGACCAAAACATTGAAAGTACTAGATTTTATGCAAAGAACGAGAATTCTTCTTCTTCTTCTTCTTCTTCTTCTTCTTCTTCTTCTTCTTCTTCTTCTTCTTCTTCTTCTTCTTCTTCTTCTTCTTCTTCTTCTTCTTCTTCTTCTTCTTCTTCTTCTTCTTCTTCTTCTTCTTCTTCTTCTTCTTCTTCTTCTTCTTCTTCTTCTTCTTCTTCTTCTTCTTCTTCTTCTTCTTCTTCTTCTTCTTCTTCTTCTTCTTCTTCTTCTTCTTCTTCTTCTTCTTCTTCTTCTTCTTCTTCTTCTTCTTCTTCTTCTTCTTCTTCTTCTTCTTCTTCTTCTTCTTCTTCTTCTTCTTCTTCTTCTTCTTCTTCTTCTTCTTCTTCTTCTTCTTCTTCTTCTTCTTCTTCTTCTTCTTCTTCTTCTTCTTCTTCTTCTTCTTCTTCTTCTTCTTCTTCTTCTTCTTCTTCTTCTTCTTCTTCTTCTTCTTCTTCTTCTTCTTCTTCTTCTTCTTCTTCTTCTTCTTCTTCTTCTTCTTCTTCTTCTTCTTCTTCTTCTTCTTCTTCTTCTTCTTCTTCTTCTTCTTCTTCTTCTTCTTCTTCTTCTTCTTCTTCTTCTTCTTCTTCTTCTTCTTCTTCTTCTTCTTCTTCTTCTTCTTCTTCTTCTTCTTCTTCTTCTTCTTCTTCTTCTTCTTCTTCTTCTTCTTCTTCTTCTTCTTCTTCTTCTTCTTCTTCTTCTTCTTCTTCTTCTTCTTCTTCTTCTTCTTCTTCTTCTTCTTCTTCTTCTTCTTCTTCTTCTTCTTCTTCTTCTTCTTCTTCTTCTTCTTCTTCTTCTTCTTCTTCTTCTTCTTCTTCTTCTTCTTCTTCTTCTTCTTCTTCTTCTTCTTCTTCTTCTTCTTCTTCTTCTTCTTCTTCTTCTTCTTCTTCTTCTTCTTCTTCTTCTTCTTCTTCTTCTTCTTCTTCTTCTTCTTCTTCTTCTTCTTCTTCTTCTTCTTCTTCTTCTTCTTCTTCTTCTTCTTCTTCTTCTTCTTCTTCTTCTTCTTCTTCTTCTTCTTCTTCTTCTTCTTCTTCTTCTTCTTCTTCTTCTTCTTCTTCTTCTTCTTCTTCTTCTTCTTCTTCTTCTTCTTCTTCTTCTTCTTCTTCTTCTTCTTCTTCTTCTTCTTCTTCTTCTTCTTCTTCTTCTTCTTCTTCTTCTTCTTCTTCTTCTCCTTCTCCTCCTTCTCCTTCTCCTTCTCCTTCTCCTTCTCCTTCTCCTTCTCCTTCTCCTTCTCCTTCTCTTTCTTCTTCTTTTAATTGAGCTTCTGGGGAGTCAAAGATAGTCACTTTAGATTCCATTCATGGTCACTAAATACATTACCCTAAGAGGCAACTTGATGCAAACCAAGTGTGATAATAGTTAATTTGAGCTACAAAGTGTCTTGCCACACAAGGCAACACCGATTCTAGTTAAGGCAACACCGATTCTAGTTGCCTAAAATAAATTCTCCCAAAACGAAATCCAAAGAATCTACATTTTAATATATTAAAAAAATAAAACAGACAATAAAATTACAGCAAACTGGTTGTTACAATTGCATTGATGTACATAAATAGCATAGGATAAGGATTGGTCATTTATCAATTATGCTATTCATTTCAGGTAAGAATTGCCATAAGCTGGAAATGTTTTATTAGGATTACTTATTATCTTCATGGCATCAGGATGTCTGTAGAAATATGCTTTGCAAGGTTATGATGACCTCAGTCACCGTGGTCTCATGACTTGTGTTTCCCTGGAGGTAAAGAGTTTTGTGACGCCATCCTTTTGACATTAGTGTCCTTGCTCAATGTATTCGATGGTACTAATCGAATCAAGTAATTAGTATTTCCATCACTTTAAATATTTACCATTTTTCATTGTTAGGTACCTTTAAATTCTCTCTTTTAGTAAGAAAGAGAATTTTTTTTTCAGGAGTCAAGTCTTCCTACCTGAGGGGAATTTATCCCCTTGGAAGATCAGGTCAATTAGAAAATCCTCAAACTCCTTAAAATAAAAGAATCCTGACACTTTTACTGAGGTTTTAATCTACACACAGTTTTTTTTAAAGATATGAATTATTTTGAGTTTTTTTTATAACTTATATATTAAATGTGAGAAAAAGACTAAGAAATGCTGCTCAGTATACTAATATCCCATGTGGAAGTGCATGATAAGCTCCCCAGGTGACCTTGCTGGCCTAGTGTGGCATGGGCAGCAGTGCACCTCAGTTCAGCTCCCTGCTTGGCCTCACTGATGTGCCACTGGCAGGGAAAGTGGAGTACCGTCGAGCATCGCCCTGTTCAACTTTGTTGCTCATGGGTGAGGGAGGAAGTTTGGATTTTTCTTGGCCCCAGTGAGGGCAATGGATTTCCACCTACTGCCTCCAGACACGGGGCAAAGCTCAGCCTCCACATGGCCCTGCTGATATCACCCATGAGGGAATCGGAGAACCCCCTGCTACCATGAAGCAGGAAGTAGAACTTTAGCTCTCCACTTAGCCTGATGACATGGGGGAGAGGCAGCATTTTCTTTAGTTTTGGCTGTTGTAAGTAGGTATTATATTAAAAAATATATTTTATATTTGTTTCTGACTGCTGCCAGCATGTGTGGTGAGTAGGGGATTATGTAAAAAACTCAGGCTACGTTAAATTAATGTGTAATTTATCCTGTGGATGTTTCTATCTCCAGGGAGCATCTATGGAGCCTCCTGGTCTCCCAGGAATGTGTGGATGACAGGTTCTTTCCACTCTGTGCTGTGCATTCCTGCAGGGTCTAGAGCATACTTGCTCTAAGCATAACTACAACTGCAAGCTAGTGGAGTCACTGACCATCTCTCCTTGCCTGTCACTAAGAGTAACACACAGCTACAGTACATGAGGTGTGTGTTGCATCTGCTCAGTGTTGGGGTCAGACTTCTGTGCAGGATGGTTGCTAATCCTTATCTGCACCCACCTTTGCATGATTTTTGCATCAACCACATTGATGGGGGGAGAGAGAGAGAGAGAGAGGTGATTGATTAGAGGGTTATGCAAAAATGCAAAGGTTCCCATTGTTTTTACACATATTTCGTACTGAAATTCCTTTTCTTTAGTGATTTGCTTATGACAGATAATTATGTTGTGTACTTTCACAAAAAGTAATGGTGGTACATATTCTGTGTTCACCATGTCTTTGACAGATTGTGAGACCTATGCAAATCTGAAGGTGACAGTCTTTAATCTTGGGGGGAAAAGAAAGAGACTCACTTGACTTAAGAACATCTGAGGGGAATCAGACTCCACTGTGATCTTTCACCCCTTCCCTGAAACATTTTCCACAACAAAACCAGATTTAGTTTTGTGTCAAGACAGATACTTAGTGTGTGTCTGTGTTTGTGTGTGTGTGTGTGTGTGTGTGTGTGTTTCAGGGGTGGGTACTGGGGCTTGAACCCAGGAGTGCTCTACTACTAAGCCACATCTCTGGCCCTTTTTACTCTTTATTTTGAGACAGGGTCTCACTAAATTGCCCAGGATTACCTTGAATTTGCCATCTTCCTGCTTGAGACTCCCAAGTAACTCAGATTACAGGTATGCACTAGCATGACCATCTAGTTTTAATTCTGATATATCTTGAATATTATACAATTATTTTGTTTTAAAAAACCCCTTATTTATATTTATTGTACTTAATCGAATGAATTAATAATTGATCCAGAGTGAGATTGTAGAGCAGATTAATAAAGTGGTGGTTTCTGAACTCCTAATAAAGAAAGCTGTGACCATCAGAAAGCAGCACACATTCAAAAATAGCAAGTTCCATTGGATTAACTTCATCTACTTGTTAGTGTTACTATCAGGGATGTGCACCTGGTTAAGGCATTAGTTAAAGTATTATTGTTATTATTAGTAGTAAGAGTATTTTGGTACTGAGCATTGAACCTAGGGGTGCTTTACCACTGAGATACATCCCCAGTCCTTTTTATTTTTTAAGATTTGAAAAAGGGTCTCCATAAGTTGCTGAGGCTGTCCTTAAATTTTCCATCCTCCTGCATCAGCCTCTGAAGTAGCTTAGATTACATGCATAAGCCACTGTATCCAGTTTCTAGTATACTTTAAATTGCTAAAGAAGGCTGAATAAACTTGGTTTGTCAAAAATGGAATACTACCCAACAGTTAAAGGAAAAATTGTTGATACGCCAACAATTTGGATGGACCTAGAAAGAGTTATGGTTAGAAAAAAAAAACTCAGAGGTGACACATTGTGTAGGTTTATACATCATTTACAGAATGAAAGAGATGGAGAACAAGTTTGTTGTTGCCAGGGGACAGAGATGAAAATGGGAGGGTTTGGGTGGAACAATACAAAGGTAGTGCCAGGAAGTTCAATTATTGTGGTGGAACATTTATGAATCTTGGTCATGGTGATGTTTGCTCTAAGTACATAGGACTGAATCACATAGAAAAGTAGGTTCCATATATGCATACAAGTGCAGGTTGAGTTTCTGAAAGCCAAATGAGTTATGCGGGGTAATTACCATTATTATGCAAATGTCACTTTCTTAATTTTGTTTTTGTTCTTCAGTGGTGGAAAATGTCAATATGGGAAGAATTTGGGTGACGAATTCAAGGGAACTTAGTATCACTTTTGCAATTTTCTGTGAATTTATAGCTATTTTAAAATAAAAATCTTAAAAAGTAGATACTCTCTCACAAGCACAAGCACATATTCATGTATACAGAGAAATTCTAAAGTCATATTTTCTTGAAATGTCAGCCAATGAATAGTGATTTTTTTCTTATTTTGTTTTGTTTTGATTTTTGCAGTGCTGTCAGCCTCATGAATGCTAGGCATGCACTCTACCGCTGAGCTACATCCCAGCCCACAGATCTGATTGCAATCTGTTAAACACAAAGACTTATTGCATCGGAATACTCAAGATAATTACATTTTCATGAAATAAAGGATCACTCTTACATTACATAACTTTTTTCTTAAAATACCTGAAATCAAAGTACATTTTTTCTTTGTATCTCTAAAATATGTATAGTTACTAATCACTTAAAAAGATTCAAATTATTAAAAATGAGCAAAAAAATTTACAAAATTCTACATACTTTTTACTAAAATTGATGTATTACCTAGGATTATAATCAGTGAATATTAATTATATTTACATCTTTATGAATGAGAGCAGAGGCTTCTATAATATGCCTGGGGACTGTAGAATCCTTAGTGGGTAGTTCACATCTACTCTCATGAATTAGGGTGTAAACAGAGACACCATTAGTTCCTCCCCTCCTAGTTCATCACCAAGAGGAGGTCCCAGGAGACACTCCAGGAATTCTAATCAAGTCCATAGATTAATAAGCCTTAGCAATGGCCATGTATATGACATAGTGGCCTTGGTGTCAAGTCTATGGCTTACCTTCACATCCTCTGGACAAATTTATAGCTAGAAATTTGATTTTACTTCAGAATTAGTCCCAGAACACTCAGATTAGGAGATCTGTTCTCTGACAGTTTTGCCAGTCAAGTAGGAAGGATCTGTGACTGCATCTGATCGGCTCTGATAACCTGGAAGCTAGTTCCTCCTCCAGAACAGTGGAGGTGAAACATGAATAAATAACTTCCATTGAGTTCTCTGAGTGGCGGGTGGGTGAGTTAACTTGGTCTCTGTCTCTCTCACTCTCCATGTGTGAAAAAATGTGAAGAACTATGCTTTTAAATAACAGCTCAGCAGCTCAGAGCTCTGACTCTAGTTCCTTTTCTTGTCTCATCTTAACCTCTAGGTTGGCTTCTGCCTCAATCGGGCCAGAAGACAGACCAGCAGCTCCAGGTGATACACAAGAAACATAGCAATACCACAGGGAGGAGACATTTGTCTTTTTAAAAAATGTTAATGTGTGCTAAGCATTTAAGAGTTTAAGCGTCTTAAGAGTAGAGTTTGACATTTTTTTCAAATTTTACAATTAATATAACAAGCATCTGAATATTTTCTTTTATGCCATCATAAAAATACCATTGAAAGCATATTTACCATTCTTTCTTCTTCCTCTAACTAGGGAGGAATAGAGGAAAATGTGTAGAAACACCCAGATTTATGGTTAAATATAAACCTTACTTATGAAAGAACTCCTCATCTTTTATCAATTTTTTACTTTATATATCCTTGTAATAAGGTAAATGTAATCTATTCAGATAGGAGGGACTCCCTTCTGGGAAGAATATTGGTATGGTCTCTGCGTTCGAGGAATCATATCTTTTTTTTACTAGTCATTGCAAGGGAACTGAGATGTCTAGTAGAATAAAGGAAATATAAGTAGTAAGTAAAAATTGAAGGGCCAGATGAAGTAGAGGTAGAGCTGACACAGGCGTCTCCACTACCTAAGCTCCTTAGCAAGCTGTAGTTCCATCAGTCTAACTCTTTATTATTTAGTAAGGACAGGAGCCATAGTTTGCCACATTTCACTCATAGACAAAAGACAGAAGGGGAACATGTAGCAGTAAGCATTTGGATGCTACAAACAAAGGAGAACTTTCTTCAGGTTAGCTACAAGTCTCCCTTATTGTAAATATGAGTTTAGAAACAAAGAGCTGTGTCCTCTATTAATGAAGATTTGTTCTGTTCTCCCAGACTCTCAACAAAGAGAATGCTGACCCGAAATGACTCCCTGGTGACTGAGTTTGTTCTGGCTGGATTAACAGATCTTCAGGAGCTTCAGCTTCCCCTCTTTCACCTGTTCCTAATGATCTACATTGTCACCATCCTGGGCAACTTTGGCTTGCTCACACTTATTGGTCTCAACTCTCACTTGCACACCCCTATGTACTACTTCCTCTTCAACCTGTCCTTCATTGATCTCTGTTACTCTTCGGTTTTCAGCCCCAAAATGTTGATGAACTTTGTCTCCAAGAGGAATGCCATCTCCTATGTGGGGTGCATGACTCAGCTGTTCTTCTTTCTCTTTTTTGTCATCTCCGAGTGCTACATGTTGACCTCAATGGCCTATGATCGTTATGTGGCCATCTGTAACCCATTGCTGTATAGGGTCACCATGTCCCAGCAGGTCTGTTCTGCATTGTCTCTTGGTGCCTATGTGATGGGATTTGTTGGAGCCACTGCCCACACGGGCTGCATGCTTAGACTGACCTTCTGCAATGCCAGTGTCATCAACCATTACTTGTGTGACATACTCCCCCTCCTCCAACTTTCTTGCACCAGCACCTATGTCAATGAAGTAGTCGTTCTTGTTGTGGTGGGCATTAATATCACAGTCCCCAGCTTTACCATATTGACTTCTTACATTTTCATTCTTACCAGCATTCTTCACATCAAATCCACTCATGGAAGATCAAAAGCCTTCAGTACCTGCAGCTCTCACATCATTGCTATTTCTTTCTTTTTTGGATCAGCTGCATTCATGTATCTTAAATATTCTTCTGGGTCTATGGACCAGGGAAAAATATTTTCTGTTTTCTACACTAATGTGGTTCCCATGCTCAATCCTCTCATATACAGTTTGAGGAACAAGGATGTCAAAATTGCACTGAGGAATGCTGGGATTAAAATTCAGAGCAGAGGCTTATTATTCTAATTAGAAGCAATAATCATGTCCATAAATTGAAAGGCATTAAGTTTTTATTGGTGACTTCTGTTGATAGTCTTATGCGTGGTTCAGTAGAGTTGTCTTACCACCTCTCTTACAGCTAATCTAATCTCATTTTTCTTTATCTCTGGCACTTTTCACAATTTTCAAAATAACTAAAGGCATGGTCTTAAAGCAACATATGCACTGAAGTTTTTCATTATTCTTTTATACCCTTTCTGTCTCCTGAGCTATTCCTTATCTTGGAAAAATATGGTGAATTTTTGTATCACAAAATGCTCAGAAACATGGCTTCCTGTCTCAACAATTGTGGGAGGCCATCCTCGCACGTGATTTGAGTTACCTCCCTGGCCGGGTGAGAGGCGCTTAGATGCAACTGTGTCAGAGCCTTTCTCACCCTGTCCCAGGTACAAGGGTTTGTCCGTGTGGAGGCGTGCCTGGCCACTGACCTGAAGACTCAATAGCTGGCTCTGACCTTGGGATGCTGCCCCCCTGGACCTTCATTGGATGGGATTTTCCCTTGAATTTTTTGTTCCCCAGCTCACTCCCTGATGTGCTCTCCCTCTCTTGCTAGTCTCTTCTGTAAACCTCATCACAGCATTAGGTGGCTGGAGAGGGAACCTAGGAGAAGCCGTCTCCGGAGCTGGGAATTAAAGGTAATGAGAGTATGTCTCTTTAATTTTAAAACTCACTAGTAAATTTCTATGCTTCGAACCTTCTTTTAGGAAGCTCACGGCCTGGTCGAGAGGCAGAAACAATGAAGTGCCAAATTTTTCAGAGTCTTTTTCATTATTATGAATATTGTTACTGCTATAGGTAACATGATTTGATAAATGTCTTCATTATGCGCTGTGTAAAGTTTAAAGCAGAATAAGATCCCTTTGATTTTGGCTGTTTCTATTTTTCTCACCCTCCTTCCTTAATCCTTCTGATTTTTTCATTGTCTTTGATAAATGGCACAAAATTTGTAGCATATGCTATCTGCTTCTGAGAACCTTTAGCAGTTCAATGCATTAAATATTGAAAAGTTAATGTTTAACTTCAGGTTTTGTTGCCTGAAACAGCTATAACAGAGGATCAGAGCGAAATAATAAAAGTGTGTTTCTGTATCCCAACAATGGGGTATGTTGGATCACCTCATAAAATTTATATTAATACCACATGAAATAGTAAATGCATTGAAAGAGAGCTTGTGGTTCTTATTGTAAATGTTTTTTTTTTCACTTGGTGGGAACAGAATAGACATTAAGTTAATAAAAGTATTTTAGCCATAGTTTACTTATGCAGTGAGTTTTATCATGAAAATTAATTGTATGTGAATGATAATAATCCATATTTCTACAAATATTTCTTTAGCTTATTTAAACTTTTTATCATGAATAAGACATATGGCACTTTTAACATGGAATCCATTATATAGTTTCTCTATTCCTGAAATGCTTTTTCCATCTGCAGAATGTGCGATATACTTTATATTAAGAAATAGCTGTTAACTGAAATGTCTTATTTAGATAATAAATTTACTATTTAATTAATATTAATAAAATGTAATGAATGATGATATTAATAAATTAAAAACACTTTAGTGTTTCTTTTTTGGAAGTGAACTGTCATTGCCTTAAATAATTCTAAAAGAAGGCATGCAAATGGCCTGCACGTGCACATATGCTTAACTTGCAGCACCTGGTTAGTTGTGTAGACAGTATCTGGATAGCGTTCTCTAACCCACCATGCAATCTGCCCTTACTGCGTTGCCTAGGCATTGCCAGTAGAGTGTCTAGAGCACTTGTCAGGCCTCACATCTGGTCTCCTCCGTTGGGAACATCTATTACAGAATGCCAAGCATCAAATCTAGGTCACCTTCAAACCTACTTCAATCCAAGCAGTAATCCTGTGGAGTTCCTCTTATATTCTAGTATCTAGTTCTCCTTTCTTTTCTATTTTTCTCACTAGACCTGGGAATGGTAGTGTTTTTCCTCTAATCTATAAATCTTTATATTTTTACATTGTTAACATTTTGTTCTTTGTCCCTTGTAATATTGGCACAACTAATACTCTGTCTTAATATCCTCTGTTGAAATTGCATAACATTCTATTTATTCTCATTTTATTATTTGATTGAATTATTTCTGATACAGGGAACACACTTTATTCAATTTTGATAAACAATGTCCTCATGAGACATGATATAATCAAGTCTGATTGACACAGGCCAAATCCATGACAAGGATTCGTTTAAAATAGTCATTTGGGGCTGGGGTTGTAGCTCAGTGGAAGAGCTCTTGCCTAGTCATTGTGAGTCACTAGGTTCAATCCTCAGCACCACATAAAAATAAATCAATACAAAAAAGTATTGTGTCCATCTTAACCAAAAATTGAAAAAGAAAAGAAATAGTCATTTTTCTGTATTCTTTACAGCCACCTAGGGATTCTGTTATTCCTCTCTTTACTACCTGGGAGAGATCATCTGATATTAAAACCAAGCAGAACCAAGCAGAGTAAATAGTGGAAAGAGAGACCTTCCCGTCTTCAACAAATCAATTATGTCCTTGAAATAGAACATGAACATGATGATGATGGATGATCTCAAGATTTTTTGTGATGATCTCAGGTTTTGTATCATGGTTAGAAGATAATCTTTCAGTAGGGGAGGGAGTCAGAAGCTCTTGAAAATTTTATTTAAGAAGATAAAATTGAATACCCATGACTGAATGTACTAAGGAAAGATTTACAAAAAATTGGGAAGTTGGAAATACATCAGAACAATACAGGGAACAGTATGAAAACCAACAAGAAAGGGGGTTATGGAAATGAAAAAATGAAAGAATACAATTAGTTGTGGACATCTTTTTAAATAGTCTTCATAATAACAGAAATATTGACATAACTCAATTTATAATGATAATCATATAGTTAGTTATTAAATTGGGAACAGGAAGAACAAGGGTGTGTATATGCAGTGGTGGTGGTGAATAGTTACAAATGTCAAATGAGAATCTGCAATAGGTGTCCAGGCTAAAAAACTTTTAGAGTAAGGAACAAATCTTTACTCCTCACACTTCAGATAGAGCCCTAATATCCAGAGTATATAAACAACTCAAAAAATTAAGCAATAAGAGAACAAATAACCCAATCAACAAATGGGCCAAGGACCTGAACAGACACTTCTCAGAGGAGGACATACAATCAATCAACAAGTACATGAAAAAATGCTCACCATCTCTAGCAGTCAGAGAAATGCAAATCAAAACCACCCTAAGATACCATCTCACTCCAGTAAGATTGGCAGCCATTATGAAGTCAAACAACAACAAATCCTGGCGAGGATGTGGGGAAAAGGGTACTCTTGTACATTGCTGGTGGGACTGCAAATTGGTGCAGCCAATTTGGAAAGCAGTATGGAGATTCCTGGGAAAGCTGGGAATGGAACCACCATTTGACCCAGCTATTGCCTTTCTCAGACTATTCCCAGAAGACCTTAAAAGAGTGTACTACAGGGACACAGCCACATCAATGTTTATAGCAGCACAATTCACAATAGCTAGTCTGAGGAGCCAACCTAGATGTCCTTCAATGGATGAATGGATTAAAAAATGTGGCATTTATACACAATGGAATACTACTCAACACTAAAAAAATAATAAGATCATGGCATTTGCAGGGAAATGGATGGCATTAGAGCAGATTATGCTAAGTGAAGCTAGCCAATCCCTAAAAAACAAATGCCAAATGTCTTATTTGATATAAGGAGAGCAACTAAAAACAGAGCAGGGAGGAAGAGCATGAGAAAAAGATTAACATTAAACAGGGATGAGAGGTGGGAGGGAAAGGGAGAGAGAAGGGAAATTGCATGGAAATGGAAGGTGACCCTCATTGTTACACAAAATTACATATAAGAGGATGTGAGGGGAAAGGGAAAAAAAATCAAGGGAGAGAAATGAATTACAGTAGATGGGGTAGAGAGAGAAGATGGGAGGGGAGGGGAGGGGGGATAGTAGAGGATAGGAAAGATAGCAGAATACAACAGTCACTAATATGGCATCATGTAAAAACGTGGATGTGTAACGGATGTGATTCTGCAATCTGTATTTGGGGTAAAAATGGGAGTTCATAACCCACTTGAATCAAATGTATGAAATATGATATGTCAAGAGCTTTGTAATGTTTTGAACAACCAATAAAAAAAAGAGAAAAAATCATTTGACAAGGGAAACTTCAGAAACTAGGACCCATAAACCAGGGAAACCTCTCCATTCTTATGGCTGGGTTTGGTGCAGAAAGGAAAGTTCTATAGAAATGTTATTGGACAAAAGTGCAGGAGCTAATGTAATATCTGAAAGGGGAAAACCAGCAAGTACTGTCTTCTGATTCTTCCTGAAGTCTCTGTGTGGTATTCCTTCTTCCTGGGATAGTCAGAACCCCTTCTAGGGTGAGGCTCTTATGATCATGTCTCATACAAGAAACATCTGAGAATTTCTTCATGACCAGCTATTACTCAGAAAGTAAGGGGGAAGTATTCTATGATTTAGGACTGACTTTGAGGAAAAATGGTTCCATTTTTCTATAACCCTCCTTGAGGAAGGGAAATTTTTTTAATGGCCTGCACTGTGGGAGAAGGAGAATAGGAGGGAGAAGCACATCACAAGTTCAGAAAAAGACTTTGTTCTGAGTCCTTCCAATGTCCTTCAGTTAAAGTACTCAGCATGCCAATGTGCCATATATTGGCACACCTTTTTCTAAGCAGCAGTACATCCCAAGGAATCTATCACTGGAGAAATTACTGTTGGTCACAAGTGGTGAGTAGGTTTGGGTAGGGAGGACAGTACAAGCATTTAAAGGGCAGGGACTAGGGATGCCGTACATTCTATATTACCCAGGATAGCCCTACAACAAGACTCAGCTCACCCAAATTTTAATGGTGCCAAAGTGGAGAATCCGTGATTCATATGAAGAAGCAAATTGAAGAAGGGAAGGGGTACTAATTTCTATCAGGCTGTTTTTACCTGGCAGGCACAGTTTTAATACTTTATGTGAATCATCTTACTTAATTCCCACAACATGATGGAATTGCATTTTTAATGTGATTCCAATTTTATAATAATAATTATTATATTTTGTTATGTGGCTCAAGTTGAGGTCCTTCTGTATCTTAGGCAAAAAGCTATTCAAGAGACATACACCTAGCTATTTTTGATGACATTCCTTTCATAGAGGTAAACACACACACACACACACACACACACACAAATGTAAAACCTTGGTGCTGCAGAACATGCCTATAATTACAGCTCCTCAAAAGTCACAAGGGAAACTTAGTGAAACCCTGTCTCAGCACCAAAATGAGGACCCACACGGGAGTCTAGGCCCAGGTTAGGCCCAGGACAGCCCTGATGACCAGCAGACCTACCCAGGATCCCAGGATTGCCCCTGCTGAACAGTGCAGGGGGCCCAGGCCCAGGTCAGGACCAGAACCACTACACTGACTCACCTGGGAGCCCAGGCCTAGCCTACCTCTACCTTGACACTGAAGCCATCATCATAGCTCTGTCCAAGCAGTAGCCTTCACCTTGCAACAACAGACAGAGCCTGGAGGCAGCTGTTTCTATGAACAGGCAACCCAAACCCATTTTAAGTCCTGCCCTTTCAGCCCTATCTCTGAAAGTGGTTGCATCCATCTTGGGACACCCTCACTGCTATCTTGAGTTACTGCTGCTATTGCTGCCACCACTTTTAGTTGCAGTAGCATCCAAAGTGAGACACCAGTGGGGACTGGAAGCCCAACACCAAGGTGAGGTACAGGTAATCTTCAGGGGCATTACAAGATTATAGGGTAGAAACTATAATACCTTAGATATGAACTGCAAGAAAGGAAGACACATAAACAACATGAAAAAACAAGGGAAGAAAGTGCCCCAAACAAACCAAGATGCTACAATACTAGAATTCATGCACAGCACAGTTGATGAAATGTCAGAGAAGGAGTTCAGAATATACATAATTAGAATGATCTGTGAACTAAATAATGACCTAAATGAGCAAATGCAGGCAAAAATTGATCACTCCAACAAAGAGATAAGGGAACAAGTACAGGTAGCAAAATATCACTTCAAGAAAAAGATAGAGATTCTGAAAAAAAAATCCTTGAAATGAAGGAAATCCTTGAAATGAAGGAAATGATAAACCAAATAAATAAAAAACTCAATAGAAAGCATTACCAACAGCATAGATCACTTAGAAGACAGAATATCAGGTAAGGAAAACAAAATATACAATCTTGAAAATAAAGTTGACCAAATAGTGATGGTAAGAAACCATAAATAGAACATCCAGTAATTATGGGATAGCATCAAAAGACCAAATCTAAGATTTATTGGGATAGAGGAGGGCACAAGGATTCAAACCAAAGGAATGCACAATCTCTTCAATGAAATAATATCAGAAAATTTCCCAAACATACAGAATGAATTGGAAGATCAAATACAAGAGGCTTACAGGACACCAAATGTACAAAATTACAACAGATCTACACCAAGGCACATTATAATGAAAATGCCTAGCATACAGAATAAGGACAGAATCTTAAAGGCCACAAGAGAGAGGAATCAGATCACATAAAGGGGGAGACCAATTTGGATCTCAGCAGATTTTTCAATCCAGACCCTCAAAGCCAGGAGACCCTGGAACAACATATACCAAGCTCTGAAAGAAAATGGATGCCAACCAAGAATCTTATAGCCAGCAAAATTAAGCTTCAGATTTGATGATGAAATAAAAACTTTTCATAATAAAAAAGTTAAGAATTTACAGTGAGAAAGACTGCATTACAGAGCGTTCTCAGCAAAATGTTGCATGAGGAGGAAATGAAAAACAACAATGAAAATCAGCAAAGGGATGAACTACACTCAAGGAAAGGCCAATGAAAGGAGCAAATTTTTGCCACACACACATCAGATAGAGCAGTAATCTCCGGGATATATAAAGAACTTAAAACTTAACACCCCCAAAACAAATAATGCAATCAATAAATGGGCTAAGGAGCTGAACAGACACTTCTCAGAAGAAGATACACATTTAATCAACAAATATATGAAAATTGTCCAACATCTCTAGTCATTAGGGAAATGAAAATCAAAACTATTCTAAGATTTCATCTCACACCAGTCAGAATGGCAATTATCAAGAATATAAGCAACAATAAGTGTTGGTAAGGATTTGTAGGGGGAAAAGGCACATGCATACATTGCTGGTGGGACTGCAAATTGGTGCAACCAAGCTGGAAAATAGTATGGAGATTTCTTAAAAAACTTGGAATGAAACCACCATTTGACCCAGCTATCCCACTCCTTGGTCTATACTTAAAGGAGTTAAAATCAGCATGCTATAGTAACACAGCCACATCAATGTTTATAACAGCTCAATTCACAATAGCTAGATTGTGGAAGCAATCCAGAGGTCCTTCAATAGATGAATGGATAAAAAAAGACTGTGGTATACATACATAATGGAATATACTCAGCATTTAAAGAGAATAAAATTATGGCATTTGCAGGTAAGTGGATGGAGTTGGAGAATATCATGCTAAGCAAAGTAAGTCAATCCCCAAAAAACCAAAGGCCAAATGTTCTCTCTGATAAGTGGATGCTTATCCATAATGGGGGGCGTGGGAAAAATGGAGGAAAATTCATTGGGCAAAGGGGAAGTAGAGGGGGTAGGGGAGTGGGGGCAGGAAAGATGGTTGAATGAGATGGACATTATTACCCTAGGTACATATATAACTGCACATACTGTGCGACTTTACATTGTGTATAACCAGAGAAATGAAAAGTTGTGCTACAATTGTGTACAATGAATCAAATTGCATTCTGCTGTAATATATACCTAATTAGAACAAACAAACAAAAAAGCAAGTAAATAAATAAAAATGAAAAAGGGGTATGGGGGCTGTCTGGCACAGTTACTCATGCTTGTAATCCCAATGATTTGAGAGGCTGAGGCAGGAGATTCACAAGTTCAAGGCCAGCCTCAGCAATTTAGTGAGATCCTCAGCAACTTAACCAGACTCTTGTCTCAAGATAAAAATTAAAGAGGGCTGGTGGGTTTAGCTCAGTGGTGCAGTGCCTCTGGGTTCAATCTCTAGTAACTGAAATACAAATATGTAAATGAAAAATGTTCACTGAAGTGATGATACATGCTCACAGTCTAACAGGAACATGAACAAGCTGGATTTAAACTCATACTGTCTTGAGTCTTCAATTCTTGCAATCTCTTTGCTGCAATTCTGTTTGATCGAATTAAACATACAATTTAATGTTTCTTAATGAAATCCAGGGGGTTGTTAGGAACATGTTAGGAAAGGAAAGTGACTCTGCCCTGGACTTCCCTCTGAGGGCATTAGGAGAAGATCAACAATAGGGGCTTTGTAATTCCTATGTAATTCACTCTGGTGACCAGGAATTTCTGGTGGGAAATTATACACTGAGTAGAAGATTAAATCCCCAAAGGTCCAATGCTAGGTCTATTATACAAGATGTAAACATGGACTCAGTAATTTCAACTCTCAAGGGGGCTCATCCAACTTGAGAACAAATTAAAAAGGAGAACATAATTTTCATATCTAAGTGGCATGAAATATTCTCATTTACATTTTGGAGGCTCACTTAAAGTTATTGTTTTCCTTCGTCCAAACGAAGAGAACTTTCAGGAGATATTTTCAAATAGAAATCCAGGCACATTCTTGAGAGTTTCTCTTCTAGCATGTGAGAGACAGATCTGACTTGATTGCTATTACCTCCCTTATCATGAGAAACTTTGTCTCATAGAACACTGGGGTGAAGGTCCTTGATGTCCAGCAGGAGTGAGACCTCCAGGGGAACTGGGTGAGCATTGAATCATTTTTGTCTTGATAATTTCTTTTTTAAGCCCAAAGTTATATAAACCATGGGTGTGGAGACCACCACTTATTTGTTATTCATTTCGGTCCTAATCTTTAGTGAAGACTGAGGAGAAGGGAGGAAATAATGTTCAAGACACTGGGAGGTCAACTATTCTCCTTGAATAGGGACATCTTGTGGGAGAAGCAGGAGGGAAATGGCTACTTCTCGAGGATCATCATAGGAAGTCTTGCTCTTTGGAGGCCTTTTTGTGTGTCTTTGGACAATCTTGAGCTTGGAAACCAGCAGCTTCTGGGGTCAAAGACTTGGGGTTCATTCTTAATGTCATCTTCTATTCCTGCTTCTATAGATCCTACCTCTGAAGTCAGTGGCTTTAGAGAATGACTCCTCTGTGACAGAGTTTATTCTTATGACTCCACAGACCAACCTGAGCTGCAGCTGCCCCTGTTTTTCTTGTTCTTGGTGAACTATGCAGTCACTGTGGTGGGAAATTTAAGTTTAATCAACCTAATTTGCCTGAATTCACACCTCCACACACCCCTGTACTTTTTCCTCTTCAATCTTTCCTTCACTGATTTCTGTTTTGCATCTGTCTCTACTCCCAAAATATTGATGTTTTTTTTTCCCCTGAGAAGAACATCATCTCCTTTACAGGATGCATGATTCACATATTTTTCTTCTGCTTTTTGATCAACTCAGAGTGTTATTTGCTAACAGCTGTGGATATGATTGCTATGTGGCCTTCTGTAAGCCTCTGCTATACAGAGACATCATGTCACCTACGGTCTGTTCTCTGAAGATGTTGGGTTTTTACTTAATGGGGTTTGCAGGTGCCATGGTCCACAAAGGATGTATAGTCAGACTCAGGGTTTGTGATTTTAACATTATTAACTACTACCTTTGTGAGATCTTCCCCCTCCTTCAACGTTCTGCAGCCGCACCCACATCAATGAGCTTGTGAATTCTGTTTTTGAGGGGTCAGTGTCATTGTATCTAGCCCCATTATCTTAATTTCTTATGCTTTGATTCTCTATAATACCATTCATATGTCCTCAGCTTAGGGTTCATCCAAGGCCAAGAGTACCTGTGGTTCTCACATAGTAACTGCCTATTTTATGGATTTGGGCTGTTCACTCATATTAAACCATCATCTCCTGGGTCTGTGGATGAAGGGAATTTTTTTCTTTCTTTTTTAAATTAATTTAAAAAAAAATAAATGACAGGGCTGGGGATGTGGCTCAAGCGGTAGCGCGCTCGCCTGGCATGCGTGCGGCCCGGGTTCGATCCTCAGCACCACATACAAACAAAGATGTGTGTCCACCAAAAACTAAAAAATAAATATTAAAAAATTCTCTATCTCTCTCTCTCTTAAATAAATAAATAAATGACAGTGGAATGCATTACAATTCTTATTACACATATACAGCACAATTTTTGATATCTCTGGTTGTATACAAAGTATGCTGACACCAATTCATGTCTTCATACATGTACTTTGGATAATGATGTCCACTACATTCCACCACCCTTGCTAACCCCCTGCCCCCTCCCTTTCCCTTCCACCTCTCTGCCCTATCTAGAGTTTGTCTGTTCCTCCCATACTTCCCCTCCATACCCCACTATGAATCAGCCTCCTTATATCAGAGAAAACATTTGACATTTGTTTTTTTGGGGGGATTGGCTAATTTCACTTAGCATTATCTTCTCTAACTTCATCCATTTACCTACAAATGCCATGATTTTATTCTCTTTTATTGCTGAATAAAACTCCATTGTGTATATATGCCACATTTTTTTCATCCATTCATCTACTGAAGGGCATCTAGGTTGGTTCCACAGTTTAGCTATTGTGAATTGTGCTGCTATAATCATTGATGTGCCTGTGTCTCTGAGTATAATGATTTAAAGTCCTTTGGGTATAGACCGAGGAGAGGGATAGCTGGATCAAACGGCCGCTCCATTCCCAGATTTCCAAGGAGTCTCCATACTGCTTTCCATATTGGTTGCACCAATTTGCAATCTCACCAGCAATTTGTGAGTGATTTATTTCATTTGTTGCATATGAATTTCCAGTTTTCCCAGCATCATTTGTTGAAGAGGCTATCTTTTCTCCAGTGCATGTTTTTGGCACCTTTGTCTAATATAAGATAATTGTAATTTTGGGGGTTAGTCTCTGTGTCCTCTATTCTGTACCATTGGTCTACCAGTCTGTTTTGGTGCCAATACCATGCTGTTTTTGTCACTATTGCTCTGCAGCATAGTTTAAGATCTGGTATAGTGATGCCACCTGCTTCACTCTTCCTGCTAAGGATTGCTTAACTATTCTGGGTCTCTTATTTTTCCAGATGTATTTCATGATTACTTTTTCTATTTCTATTAGGAATGTCATTGGGATTTTGATTGGAATTGCATTAAATCTGTATAGTGCTTTTGGTAGTATGATCATTTTGATAATTTTAATTCTGCCTATCCAAAAGCAAGGTAGATTTTTCCATCTAAAAAGGTCTTCTTTGATTTCTTTCTTTAGGATTCTGTAGTTTTTGTTGTATAGATCTTTTACCTCTTTCATTAAGTTGATTCCCAAGTATTTTATTTTATTTATTTTTTGAGGCTATTGTAAATGGGGTGGTTTTTCTCATTTCCTTCCCAGAGGATTTGTCACTGATATACATAAATGCTTTTGATTTATGGGTGTTGATTTTATAACCTGTTACTTTGCTAAATTTATTTACCAATTCTAGAAGTTTTCTGATGGAGCTTTTTGAGTCTTCTAGGTATAGAATCATATCATCAGCAAACAGTTCTAATTTAAGTTCACCTTTTCCTATACATATCCCTTTGATTTCTTCTGTCTGTCTAATTGCTCTGGCCAGTGTTTCAAGAACTATGTTGAATAGAAGTGGTGAAAGAGGGCATCCCTGTCTTGTTCCAGTTTTTTAGAGGGAATACCTTTAATTTTTCTCCATTTAGAATGATGTTGGCCTGGGGCTTAGCGTAGACAGCCTTGACAATATTGAAATATGTTCCTGTTATCCCTAGTTTTTCTGTATTTTGTCAAATGCTTTTTCTGCATCTATTGAGATGATCATGTGATTCTTATCTTTTAGTCTATTGATGTGCCTGGTTTTGGGATCAGGGTGGCCTTATAGAATGAGTTTGGAAGTGCTGATCATTGGCCTCATAGAATGAGTTTGGAAGTGCTGCCTATTTTTCTACTTCCTGAAATAAACTGAAGAGTATTAGTATTATTTCTTCTTTAAAGGTCTTGTAGAACTCGGCTGTGTATCCATTCGGTCCTGGGCTTTTCTTGGTTGTTAAGCTTCTGATGGCATCTTCTATTTTATCACTTGATATTGGTCTGTTTAAATTGTGTATATCATTCTGATTCAATCTGGGTGAATTGTATGACTTAAGAAATTTGTCAATGCTTTTAATGTCTCTCTTTTATTGGAGTAAATTTTCAAAATAATTTCTCATTTTCCTTTATATTTCTATAGTGTCCGTTGTGATATTACTTTTTTCATCATGTATGCTGGTAATTTGAGTTTTCTCTCTCTTTCTCTTCATTAGCATAGCTAAGGTCAATTTTATTTATTTTTTTAAAGAACAACTTTTTGTTTTATCAATTTTTTCAATTGTTTCTTTTGTTTTGATTTCATTGATTTCAGCTCTAATTTTAATTATTTCTTGCCTTTTACTGCTTTTGCTGCTAATTTGTTCTCCTTTTTCTAGGGCTTTGAGATGTAATGTGAGGTCATTTATTTCTTGGCCTTTATTCTTTTAAGGAATGAACTTCATGCAATGAACTTTACTTTTAGTACTGATTTCATAGTGTCTCAGAGATTTTGATATATTGTGTCTATGTTCCTATTTAACTCTAAGAATTTTTAAATCTCCTCCTTGATGCCTTCTGCAACCCATTATTGTTCATTCAGTAGCATATTGTTTGGTCTCCAGGTGTTGGAAAAATTTTATTTTTTGTTTTGTTGTTTATTTTCAATTTCATTCCATTATGATCTGATAAAATGCATAGTAGTATCTCTACTTTTTTGTGGCATAGTATATGGTCTATTTAAGAGAAGGATCTCTGCGCTGCTGAGAAGAAAGTGTATCTGCCTGATGCAGGTTGATATATTCTATACATATCAGTTAAGTCTAAGTTATTGATTGTATTATTGAGTACTATATTTTCTTTATTCAACTTTAGTTTGGAGGATCTATCCAGTGGTGAGAGAGAGGTGTTAAAGTCACCCAAGATTATTATGTTGTGGTCAACTTAACTCTTGAACTTGAGAAGAATTTGTTTGAAATATATAGCTGCACCATTGTTTGAGGCATATATATTTATGATTGTTATGTCTTGTTGGTGTATGGTTCCCTTGGGCAGTATGTAATGTTCATCTTTATCCCTTTTGATTAACTTTGGCTTGAAGTCTACTTTATTTGATATGAGGATGGAAACCCCTGCTTGCTTCTGCAGTCCATGTGAGTGGCATGATTTTTCCTAACCTTTCACCTTCAGTCTGTGTATGTCTTTTTCTATTAGATGAGTCTCCTGGAGGTAGCATATTGTTGGGTCTTTTTTAAAAAATCCAGTCTTATAGCCTATGTCAGAAACTAAGGCATCCCCAGTGGTTCTTCTCTGGATTCTCTTCAGGGTTCTCTTCAGAGCAAATTTGACTTCCTTGTTCTGAGGCTATAAATGAGGGAATTTAACAAGGGAACCCCCAAAATGAAAAACACTGAGAAATATTTCCCCTTGTCCACAGACCCAGAAGATGATGGTTTGACATACATGAGCAGTGCAGACCCATAGATGAAACCAACAGTTACTATGTGAGAACCACAGGTGCTCATGGCCTTGGATAACCCCTTAGCTGAGGACATATGAATGATGTTATAAAGAATCAAAGTATATGAGATTAAGATAATGAAGCTATGTATCCTCCAAAGCATCACTTCACCTAAATGAGAATCTATTTTCTGCCCCTTGGTTCTGGGAAACTTTATTAGTAGCACAGAGAATTCTGCTGTCCTTTGTGATTTCCTCAGTTGGATGAGCCACTTGAGAGAAGAAATTACTGAGATTCTATTTACACCCTGAATAACAGAACATTGGATATTTTGAGAATCAAAGTTCTACTCAACTTATAATTTCCTACCAGAAATTCCTGATATCTAGGGCAAAGTACTGGGTGACTCCAAGAGGCCCTCTCCTTGTCATACCTTGCTCAGCTCTTCAAGAAGAAGGTCCAAGGCATAGTACTTGCTATTTCTATTCCTTTCTACAAGCCTCTGGGATTGTGTTAATAACCATTGGATAATAACTTTAACACTCAACATGCTTGGGCAATTCACCTTAATAAAGAGATGTTGCAGCAGAGGCTGAAAGAATAAAAGTAGGCTTTCAAGTCTGCATGAGTTTAAATAGACTTTTCAACTCAATGACTCTAAAAATTTTCACAAGTGATAAAACTTCACTGATTCTTGTTTATATTTGTTTCTACATATACATGTGCATATCTACAAAATGAGGCTCATAAATGACCTAACTAATTGAGTTGTGGGAATTAAGTTACATGACCATATCAGACCCATGTCTACATGTAAAAAATGACTGATAGATGATATTACTTTTAATCCCTTCCCTTGTTCTACATAACTATTCATTATAAATTAGAGTTTCTCAACCCTGACACTGTTGACTGATGAGGTGGGTTTTTGTTGTGGGGCTAATTTTGTATAGTGTAGAATGCACAGAATTCCTGGCTACTGCCCATTAGATGATAGTACTATCCTGTCCAAACTCCCACATAAAAACTCTTTAAAGAAATAACTAGTTGTGATCATCAAAATTTTCCAAAGACATTGTGAAATGACCCCTTGATAATTTTGGAACTCAGAGAATTATTTCCAATATATAGCACTTTGGCATATTGGGTATTTGAACTGAAGGACATTGGAAGGGCTCAGAAAGAAGTCTCTTCCTGACTGTCTCCCATCTTTCTTCCTTCTGTTCCCCTTGATTCCCCAAAGCAGACCACAGAAACTAAGAATTCCTCTTCTTAAATGCATGCCATTGAAACGAGGTCCCCTCTTTCTCAAAGCCAATCATGAGACTTAGAAACATATTAAAACCTTTTCTCATCCTTCTGTATAAAAGCTGGACACAAAGAAATCCCCTGATCTTTCTGGTCAGATAGTAGATCATAAGACTTTCATTCTAAAAGACATTCTCTCTCTCATAGCCAAGAGGAAGGAATGCCACATAGAGAAGCAAAGAAGAAACAGCACAGACAAGATGTGTGAGTTTCCTTTTTCAACCCAGTATATTAGATGGTATATTTTTGTCCAATCTCATTCATTTTACATGATTGCCCATTTAAAAAAAATTATGTATTCTAATTTGTTATACATGACAGCAGAATGCATTTCAATTCATTGTACACATATAGAACACAATTTTTCATGTCTCTGGTTGTTTATAAAGTAGAGTCACACCATTCGTGTATTCATACAGATAATTATCTCCATCTCATTCCACCATCTTTCTTACCCTCACACCCACTCCCTTCCTCTCCTTCCCCTTTGCTCTATCTAAAGTTTGTCTATTCTTAACATGCTCCCCTGACATCGCCATTATGAATCACCATCCACGTATCAGAGAGAATATTCAGCCTTTAGTTTTGGTGGATTGGCTTATTCACTTAGCATTATATTCTCCAACTCCATCCATTTACCTGCAAATTCCATGGTTTTATTCTCTTTTAATGCTGAGTAATATTCCATTGTGTATATATACTACAGTTTCTTTATCCATTCATCTGCTGAAGGACATCTAGGTTGATTCTACAATTTAGCTATTGTATATTGTGCTGCTATAAACATTGATGTGGTTGTGTCCCTGTAGCATGCTGTTTTTAAATCTTTTGCATATAAACCAAGGAGTGGGATAGCTGGGTCAAATGGTGGCTCCATTCAAAAATTTCTAAGGAATCTCCATACTGCTTTCCAGAGTGGTTGCACCAATTTGCAATCCCACCAGCAATGTAAGAGTGTGCCTTTTTTCTCCACATCCTCTCCAACACTTACTGTTCTTTGTATTCTTGATAGCTGCTATTCTGACTGGAGTGAGATGAAATTTTAGAGTAGTTTTGATTTGCATTTCTCTAATTGCTAGAGATGTTGAACATTTTTTTTCATATATTTGTTGATTAATTATATATCATCTTCTGAGAAGTGTCTGTTCAGGTCCTTGGCCCATTTATCAATTGGGTTATTTTTTTGGGGGGGTGATGAGTTTTTGAGTTCTTTATATACTCTAGAGATTAGTGCTCTATCTGATGGGTGAGGGGTACAAATTTGCTCCCACTTCTGTACACTCTCTATTTACCTCACAGATTGTTTCTTTTGCTGAGAAGAAACTTTAGTTTGAATCCATCCCATTTATTGATTCTTGATTTTAATTTTTGCACTATAGGAGTCTTATTAAGGAACTCAGGACCTAATTTGATATGAGGGAGATTTGGGCCTACTTTTTCTTCTCTTCAGTGCAGGGTCTATGGTTTAATTCCTAGGTCCTTGATCCACTTTGAGTTGAGTTTTGTGCATAATGAGAGATAGGGGCTTAATTTTATTTTGTTGTATATGGATTTCCAGTTTTCCCAGCACCATTTGTTTAAAAGGATTTCTTTTCTCCAATATATGTTTTTGGCACCTTTGTCTAATATAGGATAACTGTATTTATGTGGGTTTGTCTATGTGACCTCTATTTTGCACTATTGGTTTACAAGTCTATACTATGCCATTTTTGTTTCTATAGATTTGCAGTGTAATTTAAGTTCTGGTATAGTGTTGCCACCTGCTTCACTCTTTTTGCTAAGAATTGCTTTAGCTATTCTGGGTCTCAGGTTTCCAGATAAATTTCCTGACTACTTTTTCTATTTCTATGAGAAATGTCATTGGGATTTTGATTGGAATTGCATTAAATCTGTATAGTGCTTTTGGTAGTATGGTTACTGCCCATTTTCCCTCAAACATAACTATAAAAATAGAACTTTTCCCTGTTCTTTGGGTAATGGCTGTTGGTCCTGTATTTGACTAAATAAATTTGTTAATATTTTCTTTTGTTAATATGTATTTTATTGTAAGAGTGTTGGTCATGACCTCTATGATGAGAAAGAAAACAATCACACTTTTCCATCCCTACAATGACAAATTTCCCTTTTTGAGAATCACTAGTCTATCTGTACAGTCTGGATGCCTGCTATATCTACCTTACACATAGTTCTTTTCAATACCTACTTATGTGCCTTTAGCTCATTTTATCCAAGCTGATTATTCAAAGAAAATCTTCTAAAATTCCTGAAGAATATAATCCTAGGCTTCAACATTGTGCGACCTGAGTGAAGGAAAAAGACTAATGGTTCTAATATTCATGAGTCAAAACTTCTACCTTCTTGCTTTGTTTTAAATATAATAAATAATTTTACATGAATATATGGTCTTCTGGTAGAGAAACTCTGTTTTACTTCTTTAATTAATAAAATTTAGTCTTTTACTGAATGTAAATAAAGGTAGACATTGGCTACATGAGGAGGTTAAGGGATCTGATGATATAATTTCTTCTAAAAAAAAGAATTTCCCACCTTCATTTCTTTCAAAGATACCTCATGCCAGGGAGTTCTGAGAATATGATCGAGGGTACAGTGTAAATCAGAAGTTTCCTTGGTTTTCCATTTCTATCTTAGCATCAGGAGTTGTGAGAATGCCAAACCAAATATTGTTCACTCATTTACTTTATAACTTCTTGAATTTGGAAATTGTGAATCTCTATGGATTTTTTTTGTTATTATTGTTGTTCTTTGTTTTTTACTTGTGAGTTACTGACATTTTTAATCACTTTTTGCCATGTTAATGAATTTGAAGGGGAATAAAGACAACATGTCTACATTAATTACTCCACCTTTAATCAGAGTCCTTTGGCTATATCACCAGGACAACTTTGAGCACAAGAAACACACTATAACCTGGACACCAATGCTTAAATCTCCCATGTCTCAAACACTTCTGATCTACTCAGAGCAGAAGGTACATGTGGCCTAAAACCCATAGTCTCTTTTGATTTCAGAGTTTTAATTCTTTATTTTATCCAATAACTTTTTTTTTTCGTTGTTTTGATCAGGAAGTCACTGTGAAAACAAACTGAGTGACACATAAGCCTTGCCCTGGGGCCCCTCAATCTGACAAGAAAGATGGTCATGGTGCTAAACTCTTTATATACCATCCTTCATCTAGTGCTTACAGTTACCCTCTGAGCCAACCATCCCTGTCTCACACATAAGGAACCCAGAGATGGGAGGTATTAACTCATTGTTCCAAGTTATATTTAGACCCAAATATCTAAAATTGTTTTCTTTAACCACTATACTATGCAGTACTGTGTTATACAGCACAGAAAAAACAAGTTTGTACCATGTGCATTCAGGGATCTTTCAATTTAAATAATGAATCTAAGTCAAACTTGCTTATACAAAGCAGCCTATGCCAAAACGGTGTGGGCAACTGATAAATCAAGGATGTAAATGGCAGGGTAGAGTCATGTCATCAGCCTGGCTCTCTCTTCACACTTTTTTCCTGTTTGGTCCTGCTTGGTTTTAATTTCAGTTGAGCTTTACCATGTGGTAAAAAGAGAACCAATAAATCCCTACATGTAATTGTAACTTCAGGGGAAAAAAGGAGTGGGGAGAGAGAGAGGGAGAGAGAAATGACTTTAAAAATATTTTTTTTGGCAGAAACAAACTATTATCAATTTACTATGTTTAATGACTCCTTGTCATCATGGTTTTGGCATGAACTAATTGGACAGGATTATATTATGTGATGTGGGAAGACAGTCTATTTGTATAAAGTATGTTTCCTGTATCAGACAAGGTCAAGTTAAAAAAAGAAGCAAGTTATACATTTCCAAACAAAGGAAATTACAATACAGAGATAGTTATATAAATATTGCAAGGAAAAAAGAAAGAGGTTAATAATGAGAAAATGCAAATATATTTAATCTAGAGAAAAATAGCTATTATTCCAGGACTGGTACAAATAGAAAAGAAAGCATAATCAGATTCTAGAATCTAAGAAAAGAAGTTTGATAGATTGGTTCTTGAACTACTGAAGGCTGGAGGTGTGCTAGAGCTGGTGCTTGAACTACTGAAGTAGAGGCACCACCCAGAGGTTGCTGAGATGACCACGGATACTGGCATAAAAAGACACAGAGAGATGGAATGGAAATTAATCCAGAAATCAATCCATATTCATATAGTCAACTGAGTTTTGACAAAGTCATCAGGAACATATAGAGGAGAAAAGACAGTCTCTTCAACAAATGGTGCTGGCAAAATTGGATATACTTATGCAAAAGAATGAAAATAGATTCTTTTCTCACATCATGCACAAAAACAAACTCAAAGACCTAACTACAAAACCTGAAAATAGAAAATTACTACAAGAAAATATAAGGAGAATCCTTCAAGAATTTTGTGTATGCATTGATATTTTTATACAAAAGATACAAAGTAACAAAAGTGAAAAATAGACAAATGAGGAATATTACCAAACTAAGAAGCTTCTACACAGCAAGGGAAATAACCAACAGAATTAAGAAACAATCTACAGAATGGAAGAAAAAATGTTGCAAGAATGAGATCTCAAAATTCTTTAGCCCAGGGCAAATAGAAGCCATAAGATATGGTCACCTAGGTCATACTAGCATAGCACAATAGGTCTGAGGACTCCCTGATCCATAAAGATAATAAGTAACCTCAGGACAGATGTTTCTTCTTATCTCAATTCTTACCCAGAACATATAACATATATTACCAGTTATCAATAAATGCCCTGAGTTATTATTGGTGACTGATGCAATTGCAACAACAAATTTGCTGTAACCTGCTTCTTCTTCATTTTGTTGTTGTTGTTGTTTTAATCTGTAAAACAACAAATTTGGTGACACAAACAAATGCCCAAAGTGACTGTCCTTGCTTCCCAAGAACTCTCTCTGGACTTAGCTGTTGGATTGAACCCACTGTGTTCTCTAGCTCCAGTGGCTCAATACAGGACCGCGGGTAGAAGACTTCTCTTGGGACACAAAGTCTCCCAGATCCTTATTTAAAATATTAAATTATCAATTATTGAACATAAGTTTAATCTTCATATTCTTTAATATTTTGTTTATATGATTTTTAATTGTGAAGTATATTGGGTGCATTTCCACATTCCAGATTTATGTAATGAAAAAGCACATCTTTCTAGAAATTATAAATTTGTGTTCATCTACAAGGCATTGATTCATAATTTCTAAGGATTTTATGTGTTAAATAAAACTAAAACTAAGAAGGGAAATAATTCCTTTTTGAGTAAATGGAGATGTATTTGATCAAATTATATGTATGAAGATTTATTTTTTAAAGAATTAAAATAAAATTTAAAAAAGCAATTTTTGTTTGAGAAAGAATCTGTTTTAGTCAAAATGATTAGAGAAAGAAAGATAGAATAAAATGAAGTTTAAGCAAATTGTAGTTAGAGCAAGTTGTAAGTATTTTTTTTTTTGTCAATAGACCTTTATTTTATTTACTTTTATGTGGTGCTGAGGATCAAACCCAGTGCCTCACACGTGCTAGGCAAGTGTTCTACCACTGAGCCACAACTCCAGCTCCAAGTTGTAGG
>NW_026000243.1:1324303-1327685 GCF_001458135.2 Marmota marmota marmota | reverse complement strand
GGAAGTGTGCAGGTGAGGATTCAGAACAATCAGAACAATCAAGCCCAGGTTCCCCACTACAGAGACCACGTAGGTTCCTAAGAAGAGGAGGAAGAGAGGCAGCTGGAGCTCTGGCTGCTGTGTTAAACCCAGCAGGATAAACTGGGTCACTGAGGAGCCATTGCCTGAGGCCATTCCTTCCTGGACTGAGTCTGTGAGAAAAGGAGAAATAGTAATATTAAAAGGAGAAGCCAGCTCTCTCCACCCAGCCCCAACACAGTGAGATGGAGATCCAGAACAGAAGATGAATTAAATCCTTCCTTCATCCTTCTCTGTCTTTTCTCCATTTTATAAGTTTTAGAGAATCTGTAAAGTTTTTTAAGGCAGTTTCTGAAGGGAAAATGGTCAAGAAGGCAATGACTACTTCATCTCAGCTAAACTTCTGCCTTTATAATCCACCTCCCACCTCTACCTCAAAGTCAATGGTGGGCTCAGCAGAGAGGAGATGAGACTTTTCAAACATTCACCAGCTTCCAGAAATGAGGTCTAGAAGAATATCATGATGGGTACAATTCAGATCTCAACCCTCTGCGTCAGGTCTTCAGGAGAGCCTCTTGATAACACTTCTGCTCCATTCTTATGAATGGCAGGTAGCTCTGATGAATTTACAAACCAGAAAATACACATTTTTTTGGTATTGCTTTTGTTTGTTATAAATTATGAATAGAGAGAGCCAGAGCACAAAACTCCATACCCCAAACTCTGAAACACCCTAAGGTACAGATCATGATTTCTGATGGTGGCTTTACCTAATGTCTTCTTTATCCTATGAGGTTAGGTAAATAGCATCATCTACTGATGCCAAAGTATCCCAAGGGGTTTTTGTGAGTTTGGAAATCCTAGGGACCTGTTTGAAAATCAGAAGACCAGTGTTTCTCCAGTGTTTTCTCTACAGATTAGTTTTCAGAACTAAAAGAAATTATCTACCAAACAATAACTCATTGGTAGGATACCATTTTGCATATATTTTGATTCCCCACCAAATGGGACACATCCCTAGAAAAGAAATACAAAAAAACTTTTCCATATCCAAATAGAATTTTCCCTTCACCTATCACTAGATGAAACACCATACATTCATTTTTTTACTTGTTGAGTCTTCCCCCAATACATGCACCTATATATGTTAGAGTCTAATCTCCCGAATGGCAGGGATTTTGTCTATTTACTTCAGTGCTATTTCTATATCACCTAGAACAATACCTGGCACATCAGTAAATGCTCTATGTGTAGAATTAAAGAAAGAATTAATGAAGATCTCTTTATTATTCTTGGAACTTGAACTGGATACAACACAGATATTTTGTCCCATTGGCAAAGGGTTATACAGAGCCAATGCTTTTAGTTTTAGATTAGAATGCAGGTCAGAAACAAATATCAGTAAGATGTTTACATAAAGACCAGTGTTGGACTCACAAAAGTCATCTAGGGGCACTCTGGATCCAAGTTACTGAGTTCAGTAAAAGACTGCAGTCTCCAGCTCCCTGAATGTCACCCTGATGACTTGCACAGCCTCTCCTTGAGCTCCCAACATCTCTCTTACAGTACTGCAGCATAGTCTCAGATCAGAACCTGGATCAGTGTAGTGTAGGAAGCTCCTGCATAACCAAATGAAGGATTATTCCCTACGGAAGGCCACTTAGGTCTTTATTTATTTATTTTTGGCAAAGAACATAAGTAACCACAGCCCTGACTTATAAGGATTAATGTGGTGGCACCTGTAGGAATGACTAGTATTAGAGAGACGAAGGTTAGATAAGCTGCAGAGGCCATTATAGCAGTCAATGGATGATTTACAAAGAAGAAGAGAAGAAAGGAGAAGGAGGAAGAGGAGGAGAAAAGAAAGAAGCCAGGCAAGGTGTCACATGCCCATAATGCCAGTGACTCAGAAGGCTGAGGAAGTTCTCAAACTCAACTTATGAGACTGTCTCAAAATAAAAAATAAAGGTGGGCAGGAGATGTGGTTCAGTGGTAGATTATTGCTGGTTCAATCTCCAGCATTAAGGAAGCAAAAATAAAAACAAAAGGCATCATACAACCCTTTGTGTTTTTATTAATTAATTAATTAATTAATTTTAATTAGGTATGTATGACAGCAGAATTAATTTGATTCATTGTTCACAATTGCAATACAACTTTTCATTTCTCTGGTTGCTCATGATGTAGTATCAAACCATATGTGCAGTCATACATGTACATAGGGTAATGATATCCATCTCAATCCACCATTGTTCCTGCCCCCACCGCACCACCCATTGCCCAATCAAAGTTACTTAATTTTTCTGGTGAATACCCTCGCCCCCCATTATGGATCAGTATCCAATTATCAGAAAGAACATTCAGCCTTTGGTTTGGGGGGATTGGCTTACTTCACTTAGCATGATATTCTTCAACTCCATCCATTTACCTGCAAATGCCATGATTTCATTCTCTTTTAATCTTGAGTAATATTCCATTGTGTATATATACCAGTTTCTTTATCCATTCATCTACTGAAGAACATCTAGGTTGTTTCCACAGTTTAGCTGTTGTGAATTGAGCTGCTATAAACATTGATGTGGCTACATTACGATAGTATGCTGATTTTAAGCCCTTTGGGTATAAACCAAGGAGTGGGATAGCTTCATTCCAAGTTTTCTAAGGAATCTCCATACTGCTTTCCAGAGTGGTTGCACCAATTCCATATCCACCAGGAGTGTAACTTTTCCCCCATATCCTCATCAACACTTATTGTTGTCTATATTTCAAGTAATTGCCATTCTGACTGGCATGAGATGAAAGTCTTAAGAGTAGTTTTGATTTGCATTTGTATAATTACTAGAAATGTTGGACATTTTTTCATATATTTGTTAATCGAATGTATATCTTCTGAGAAGTGCCTGTTTAGCTCCTTAGCCCATGTGTTGATTGGATTGTTTTTTTTTTTTTTGGTGTTAAGTTTTTTGAGTTCTTCATATATCCTGGAGATTACTGCTCTATCTGATGTGCACATGGCAAAAATTTGCTCCCCAAATGTGGGCTCTCCGTTCACCTCAGTGATTCTTTATTTTCTGAGAAGAAATTTTTTAGTTTGAGTCCATCCCTATGGGGACAAGTAAATGGAGTACTGCATACATGGCATGTTAAGGACATCTGAGGGGCAGGCCACTCCCCTCAAGCTAGGCATGTGAGCTACAGGCCACTTACCCTGTAGGCATAGCCCTGGGCATGAGGCCATGTGTTCAGTCCCAGTGCTTCCTCCATGGCCCACTCCTCGACTGGTTACTTCAAGAACAGTTAGCAAGAAATTGTATTTGTGGCTGCCTGTAATCTGCGTAACTACTGCCTGAGTATATATATATAT
>NW_026000243.1:1282494-1312769 GCF_001458135.2 Marmota marmota marmota | reverse complement strand
AAGTGTCAAATATATTTAAATGCTTTAAAATTATTTTTGCTTCTCATTTACCTATATGACTTTTAAACATTCTGCACTCAAATTTAAGTAATTTTAAATAAATTAATTAAAATTCTTTGATTAAAATGTTTAAGTATATTCAAGAAATATCATTAAATGTGTATTTGATTTATAAATTAAATCAATTAAATTTGCAATGAATGCCAGTAATTCAGCCAATACAATAACCCTGTAGACTTTATAAAACTCAGCCACAATATTGGATGCTTCATTCTCTATCAGAATGTGCTGTTGACAACAATGCAATATTAACAAAGACCACAAGTTTTGTGCTATCCCTGTGACTTGTATTTTACATTTTTTGTTGAGTACTTAAGATTCATAGACGTGGATGTTTTACATATCATCCTCTGTCTTCTGTATCTTTATTCAAATATGTGCTTCAGAGAAATTTTGAAAACAGTTTTAAGAACTCTGTCTAAACATACCTATAGTGAGCACAAACAGAAAAGTGGAAGTTGATAGGAAGCATTCAGACTATGCTAGAGGAAGTAAATTTTAAATGTATTATAATAAAAAATAAATTTAATTCATAACTGGCATTATTTTCTTCTGAAACTACTCATATAAATCAATGTTTTAGAACTTTTCAAACATCATTATCTTTATATAAATATGAAAACTACAGTGATGCTGGAGTGGTGTCCTGTGACTTGGATCTTTCCACTGAAGGGCACCTGCCCTGAAACAATTCAGGGTAATAATGAACATCAGACAACATTTTTGTGCAAGAACATTTCTATGCCACCGACACAATAAGAACATTTTGTAGATCATAGTTTTCTATTATTTTTATATTAATAATCCACTTTGTCTTCAAACAATCCTGTACTATCTAGTAGATTTGAAAAGTGCATATACTACTTCTGCAAATCAGTGAAAAAATGAATTCTTGAATTTCTGAATCTGACTTATTACACTTAACATTAGAGTCTCCAATTACAAATATTTTCGCTGATATACAGGAAGTAGTCTAAAACTGTAGTGGAAAAGAGAGAAAGAGAAAATAAATGGGGTGGGGAGATTCCATTAAATTGAAAGAAGGATCAGGGGAGTAGAAGAAGGGGATTAAGCTGGAGGGTGAGGGACAGGATAAGTGAAAAACCGTGGAAAGAATCTGACCTAACTTGACTACATACATATATGAATATACTACAGTGGCTCTCACCATTATGGGTACTAATTTTTTAATGTAAATAAATAGAAATATCAGTAAAGGGAAGAGGAAGAGGGTAAGTGTAAGTACTGGGGACTTAATTGAAGCAAAATATAGTAAATGCATTCATAGTCAGGTCAAAATAAATTCTAGTATTATGTAGGTTTATTATAAACCAATAAAGAGGTACATGTAGTGCTAATGAAATGTGACCTCTTTAAAATGAGACTTCCACAACAAATGTGGATTTTTCTACAACGGCATCAAAGCCTTGCATAAGAACTCTGGGCTGCTGGCATCTTGGCTCAGAGTTTTGTTCCTATATAATACACAATTCTGGGCTCATTCTGAATAACTTTCTAGAAGTTCTGTCTGTTCTTTTAAAATTCTTTCTTTCCATTTCTTCTCAGGATGCATAATGGGATAAAAACGGAGCTCTGTATAGTTAGTTTCTGGCTCTGAACAAGTCACATAAAGATTTTATAATCCTTAGAATCCGATGAGGAGACTTATGTTTAATAGAGTAGAGACAAAAACCCATATATGAGGGATTTATTTGTTGTTTTTCCTTTTTTGTTGGGGGATGCAAGGGACCAGATTCCAGATCATACACAAGCATCCCTCTACTACTAAATTAAGTAATCAGTTTTGTTTGTTTGTTTGTTTTTAAAACAGAAAATCGAACTCCTTCTTATGTAACAGGAAAATTAGTTTAACATCATGATGATGCTATCATCTGTAGAGAGAAATATCATTATAAAAATTTTAAAACAATGATGAAAATATAGATTAGATGCAAACTGGTGAAAATTTCAGGTCCATGTCTGACAAAATATCAGTTGACCAATGCATTGTCAATATTGGTGAGATCTAAGAAACCTGGAAAGAGGGTTGGAATCATCCATCCTCAAATACTAACAAGAATAGACCCTAAGTCGATTTCCATTTTCAGAAGTACACATTTCCACTATAGATGTGAGCCTAAATATATAGAAGAGAATTATTCCTTAAATAGCCTGAATAACTTTTGGAATTTTCTCTTTACATGTCTACAACTTATGATCCTTCTTTTTTAAGACATTTGTTATTCAATAAAACATTGGAACACAAAATAGATCTACAATATTGTCTCAGGAAAAGATGAAAGAAATAAACTTATTAAAAATCATTCAACTCACCAGAATCTTTGGATAGATAAGATATACAAAAACATACTAGATAGTGTTATATACAGATAGAAAAGACTTCAGTCCAGTGCCTCCATGTGGTACAGGGAATAAAGACAAATCTGGTGTCTTCTTGGGACTAAAAACAAGTCTCAACTCCAAGAATAAGTCCACATAGTCACATTGCATAGAGCAAAAACAAAAAATTACAGTGAAAATACAGCTCAAACTGTAGAATAAAAGATAAGGGAGATGAGGAGGTAGAATGGAAGGATTAAGATTAAGAGTGGGAATTACAGAAAAAGACCCAGCAATGGGAACAGGGAACAAGGCTGGAGAGTTCAATTTGTGATTCTCTTCAAAGTTCTCTTCAGAGCAAGTTTGACATTCTTGTTCCTGAGGCTATAAATGAGGGGATTAAGCATGGGAACCCCAAAATTGCAAAACACTGAGAAGAATTTCTCCTGGGTCACAGATCCTGGAGATGATGTTTTAACATGAGTGAGCAGCCCAAATCCATAGAACAGGCCAACAGTTACTATGTGAGAACCACAGGTGCTCATGGCTTTGGACCAACCCTTAGCTGAGGACATATGAAGGATATTGTAAAGAATCAAAGCATAAGAGATTACGATAATGAGGCTGGATACAATGACAACTGTCCCCACAACAACAGAACTCACAAGCTCATTGACGTGGGTGCTGCTGCAGGACAGTTGAAGGAGGGGAAGAATGTCACACATGTAATGATTGATGACATTGGAGTCACAGAAGCTGAGCCTGATCATGCACCCTGTGTGGGCCATGGCACCAGCAAACCCCATCAAGTAAGAACCCAACATCAGCAGAGAACAGACCCTAGGGGACATGACCACCCTGTACAGCAGAGGCTCACAGATGGCCACATAGCGATCATAGGCCATGGCTGTCAGCACATAGCACTCGGAGTTCACAAAAAAGCAGAGGAAAAATAGCTGAGTCATGCATCCTGCAAAGGAGATGATGTTCCTCTCTGAAACAAAGCATAGGAGCATTTTAGGGGTACAGACAAATGAATAACAGAAATCAATGAAGGACAAGTTAAAGAGGAAAAAGTACATGGGGGTGTGAAGGTGCAAATTCAGGAAAATTAGAACAATTAAGCTCATGTTTCCCACCACAGTGACTGTACAGTTCACCAAGAACAGGAAGAACAGGGGCAGCTGCAGCTCAGGTTGGTTTGTTAATCCCGTAAGGAAAAACTCTGCCACTGAGGAGTCATTTTCCATAGCCATTGCTTCTTAAGTGAGATCCTTAGAAGCCAGAGTGGAAGGCGATGTTGAAATGGACCTCAAATCTTTGACCCCAGAAGGCAAGCAGAAGCTGTTGGGTTCCAGGCTGAAGGTTGTCTACAGACATGCAGCAAGGCCTACAATGTGTATGACTTCCTGTGTTGCTACTTGAGGAGTTGCCATATCCTGCCTTCTTCCTCCACCCTTCATGTATGTCTCATCAAGGATGAGTGCTAGCTGACTTCCCAGTGTCTCTGAACATCATTTCTTCCCTATTCTTTCTTCTGTAAGGATCAAGGTTAAAAAGAGAAATAAAAAGGTGGTTTTCTCCACGATCCATGATTTTTAGAGCTTTGACTTTGAAGGAAAATTATCATGACAAAGATGGTTCAGGGCCTACCTGATGCACTGGAGGTCTCGCTGATGGTGGACTTCAAGGGCTTCCTCCTCAGTGTTGTAAGAGGACAAGTTTCTGATGATGAAAGAGGGAGTAACAATCACCTCAGATCTTTCTCTGACATGCTAGAAGAGCTGCTCTGGGGAATATTCCATTTGAGCATTTCTGCTGTAGCTACTCTTCCTTTGCAGAAAGGAAAACAACCATCTCATACCAGCCTCCAAAACTTCACCTCACTCACTTGAGAATCCCCATGGTTCCAGGAAAGATCATTAAAAGCACAGAAAATTATGCTGTGTTTTATGACTTCATCCCAACTTGGATGAGCCCCTGGAGGTAGAAATTACTGAGCCTGCATTTACCACCTGTTTAGGAGACCTAAAGTTGGGTCTTTTGAGAATCAAAGTTCTACACAATTTGTTAATTTCCACTAGGAATTCCAAATCCCTAGGCAGATTAGGGTGTGGTCTCATTTGTCAATTTCCCCCTCAGCCCTACAGAACCATACAGAACTTGTATATTTCTGCAAAACTCTGAGATTGCATTAAGAAACATTACACCATGTGTTTAACATATGATGTTAAAAGAGAAGTTGTAGCAAAGAGATTAAAGAATAGGAGTACATCCTTAAATCAGTCTGTGCTTAAATCCAACATTTTAGTCATTCTATGATACATAGTATCCCTTTTATTTTTTAATTAACTAATTCATTTAAAAAATACATAACAGCAGTGGAATGTATTACAATTCTTATTACACATATAGGGCACAATTTTTCATATCTCTTTATATAAAGTATGTTCACACCAATTTCTGCCTTGATACATGTACTTTGTTTTTGTTTTTATTGTATTCCAATTCTTTATACACATATATACCACAATTTTTCATATCTCTGTTTTTATATAAAGTATGTTGACACTCAGTTCAAGTCTTCATACATATACTTTGTATAATGATGTCCATCATATTCCACCACTTTTGCTAATCCCCTGTCCCCTCCCTTTCCCTCCCACCCCTCTTTCCTATCTAGAATTCATCTATTACTCCCATACTCTCCCTCCCTACCCTACTATGAGTCAACCTCCTTATATAAGATAAAACATTTGGCATTTGTTTTTGTGGGATTGGCTAACTTCACTTAGCATTATCTTGTCCAAAGCCATCCATTTTCCTGAAAATGCCATGATCTTGTTCTTTTTTAATGCTGAGTAAAATTCCATTGTGTATATATGCCACATTTTTTTTATCCATTCATCCACTGAAGGACATCTAGGTTGACTCCACAGTTTAGCTATTATGAATTGTGCTGCTATAAACATTGATATGGCTGTGTCCCTGTAGTATGCTGTTTTTAAGTCTTTTGGGTATAGTCCGAGGAGAGGAAGAGCTGGGTCAAATGGTGGTTCCATACCTAGTTGTCCAAGGAATCTCCATACTGCTTTCTAAATTGGCTGCACCAGTTTGCAGTCCCATCAGCAGTGTATGAATGTACCTTTTCCCCCACATCCTTGCCGACACTTATTGTTGTTTGTCTTCATACTAGCTGCCATTCTGACTGGAGTGAGATGACATCTTAGAGTGGTTTTGATTTGCATATCTCTGATTGCTAGAGATGATGAGCATTTTTTCATATATTTGTTTGATTGATTGTATATCCTCTTCTGAGAAGTGTCTATTCAGGTCCTTGGTTCATTTGTTGATTGGGTTATTTGTTTGTTTGGTTTTTTTTTTTTTTTTTTTGGTGCTTAGTTTTTTGAGTTCTTTATATGCCCTAGAGATTAGTTTTGCTCTAGAGATTAGTTTTGCTCTATCTGATGTGTGAGGGACAAAAATTTGCTCCCAGGATGTAGGCTGTCTGTTCACCTCACAGATTGTTTCTTTTGATGAGAAGAAATCTTTGAGTTTTATTCCATCCCATTTATTGATACTTGGTTTTAATTCTTGCGATATAGGAGTCTTATTAAGGAAGTTGCAGCATAATCCCACATGATGAAGATTAGGGCCTACTTTTTCTTCTATAAGACACAGAGTATCTGGTTTAATTTCTAGGTCCTTGATGCATTTTGAGTTGAGTGTTGTGCATGGTGAGAGATAGGGGTTAGATTTCATTTTGTTGCATATGGATTTCCCAGCACCATTTGTTGAAGATACTATCTTTTCTCCATTGCATGTTTTTGGCACATTTGTCTAATATAAGATAATTGTAATTTTGTGGGTTAGTCTCTGTGTCCTCTATTCTGTACCATTGGTCTACCGGACTGTTTTGGTGCTAATACCATGCTGTTTTTGTTACTATTGCTCTGTAGTATAGTTTGAGGTCTGGTATAGCAATACCACCTGCTTCACTCTTCCTGATTAGGATTGCTTTAGTTCTTCTGGGTCTCTTATTTTTCCAGATGAATTTCATGATTGCTTTTTTTTATTTCTATGAGTAATGCCATTGGGATTTTCATTAGAATTGCATTAAATCTGTATAGTGCTTTTGGTAGTATGGTCATTTTGATAATATTAATTCTGCCTATCCAAGAGCAAGGTAGATCCTTCCATCTCCTAAGACCTTCTTTGATTTCTTTCTTTAGGGTTCTGTAGTTTTCATTTTATAGATCCTTCACCTCTTTTGTTAAGTTGATTCCCAAGTATCTTATATTTTTGAGGATATTGTGTATGGGGTAGTTTTCCTCATTTCCTTCTCAGAGGATTTGTCACTGATATTCAGAAATGATTTATGGGTGTTGATTTTATATCCTGACACTTTGTGAATTCATTTACTAGTTCTAGAAGTTTTCTGGTGGAGTTTTTTTTGGGGGGGTCTTCTAGGTATAAAATCATATCATGAGAAATTAGAGCTAATTTAAGTTCTTCTTTTCTTATACATATCCCTTTAATTTGTTTTGTCTGTCTAATTGCTCTGGCAAGTGTTTCAAGAACTATGTTAAATAGAAGTGGTGAGAGAGGGCATCCCTGTCTTGTTCCAGATTTTAGAGCGAATGCCTTCGGTTTTCTCTGTTTGTTGGCCTGAGGCTTAGCGTAGATAGCCTTTACAATGTTGAGATATGTTCCTGTTGTCCTTAGTTTTTCTAGTATTTTGAACATAAAGGTGTGCTGTATTTTGTCAAATGCTTCTTCTGTGTCTATTGAGATGGTCATATCATTCTTATCTTTAAGTCTATTGATGTTATGAATTACATTTATTGATTTCCATATGTTGAACCAACCTTGCATTCCTGGAATGAATCCCACTTGATGATGGTACACAATCTTTTCAATAGGTTTTTGTATTCAATTTGCTAGAATTTTATTGAGAATTTTTGTATCTATGTTCTTTAGAGATATTGGTCTGAAGTTTTCTTTCTTTGAAGTGTGTTTTTCTGGTTTTGGAATTGGGGTGATATTGGCCCATAGAATGAGTTTGGAAGTGCTGCCTCTTTTTCTATTTCCCGAAATAAATTGAAGAGTATTGGTATTAATTATCTTTAAAGGTCTTGTATAATTCAGCTGTGTATCCATCCAGTCTTGGGCTTTTCTTGGTCGGTAATCTTTTGATGGCTTCTTCTATTTCCTCACTTGGTTTTGGTCTGTTTAAGTTGTGTATAACTTCCTGACTCAACCTGGGCAGATCATATGACTTAAGAAATTTGTTGATGCCTTCAATGTCTTCTATTTTATTGGAATATAAGTTTTCAAATAATTTCTAATTATCCTGTGTATTTCTGTAGGGTCTGTTGTGATATTGCCTTTTTCATCACACATGTTGGTAATTTGAGTGCTCTCTCTCCTTCTCTTTGTTAGCATACTTTAGTGTCTGTCAATTTTATTTATTTTTTCAAAGAACCAACTTTTAATTTTATCAAATTTTTCAATGTTTTTTGTTTGTTTGTTTCAATTTCATTGATTTCTGCTCTAATTTTAATTATTTCTTGCCTTCTACTGCTTTAGCTGCTGATTTCTTCTTCTTTTTCTAGGGCTTTGAGATGTTGTGTGAGGTCATTTATTTGTTGACTTTTTCTTCTTTTAAGGAATGAACTCCATGCAATGAATTTTACTCTTAGTACTGCTTTCATCGTGTCCCAGAGATTTTGATATGTTGTGTCTGTGTTCTCATTTACCTCTAAGAATTTTTAAATTCCCCCCTTTATGTCTTCTGTAACCCACTGTTCATTCAGTAGCATATTGTTCAGTCTCCATGTGATACCGAAATTTTTATTTTTTATTTTGTCATTGATTTCCAATTTCATTCCATTATGGTCTGATAAAATGAATGGTAGTATCTCCCACTTTTTTGTATTTGCTTAAAGTTGCTTTGTGGCATAGTGTATGGTCTATTTTAGAGAAGAATCCATCCATATGCTTCTGAGAAGAAAGTGTATCTACTTGATGCAGGTTGAAATATTCTATATATGTCAGTTAAGTCTAAGCTATTAATTGTGTTATTGAGCTCTATAGTTTCTTTATTCAAGTTTTGTCTGGAAGATCTATCCAGTGGTGAGAGAGGTGTGTTAAAGTCACCCATGATTATTGTGTTGTGGTCAATTTGACTTTGAACTTGAGAAGAATTTGTTTGATGAACATAGCTGCAACCATTTTTTTGCGGCACATATATTTATGATTGTTATGTCTTGCTGGTGTATGGTTCTCTTGGGCAGTATGTAATGTCCATCTTTATCCCTTTTGATTAACTTTGGCTTGAAGTCTACTTTATTTGATATGAGTATGGAGACCCCTGCTTGCTTCTTTAGTCCATGTGAGAGGTATGATATTTTCCCAACCTTACACCTTCAGTCTGTGTATGTATTTTCCTATCAGATGAGTCTCCTGTAGGAAGTATATTGTTGGATTCTTTTTAATCCAATCTGCTAGCCTGTGAATTTTGATTGGTGAGTTTAAGCCATTAACATTTAGGGTTACTATTGAGACATGGTTTGTATTTCCAGCCATATTTTGTTGTTGTTTGTTATTTAACATGACTTGGTTTTCCTCTTTGATTAGTTTTTTCTTTAGTGTACTACCTCCCTCTTCTGGGTTTTCATTATTGCTTTTTATTTCCTCTTTATGAAATATTTTGCCAAGTATGTTTTGTAGTGCTGGTTTTCTAGCTATAATTTCTTTTAACTTTTGTTTATCATGGAAGATTTTTATTTTGTCTTCAAATCTGAAGCTTAGTTTTGCTGGATACAAGATTCTTGGTTGGCACCCATTATCTTTCAGAGCTTGAAATATGTTGTTTAAGGATATTCTAGCTTTCAGGGTCTCTGTTGAAAAATCTGCCATTATCCTAATTGGTTTACCCCTATGTGTGATCTGATTCCTTTCTCTTGTGGCTTTTAATATTCTCTCCTTATTCTGTATGCTGGGCATTTTCATTATAATGTGCCTTGGTGTGGGTCTGTTGTGATTTTGTATATTCGGCATCCTGTAGGCTTCTTGGATTTGGATTTCCATTTTTATTCTTCATGTCTGGAAAGTTTTATGATATTGTTTCATTGAATAGATTGCTTATTCCTTTGGTTTGTACCTCTATGCCTTCCTCTATCCCAGTAATTATTAAATTTGGTCTTTTTATGCTATCCCATATTTCTTGAATGTTCTGCTCATGGTTTCTTATCATTTTCACTGTGCTGTCTATGTTCTTTTCAAGATGATATATTTTATCTTCATTGTCTGATGTCCTATCTTCCAAGTGGTTACTCTGTTGGTGATGCTTTCATTTGAGACTTTAGTTTGGTTTATCGTTTCTTTCATTTCAAGGATTTCTCTCTCTTTTTTCTTTTAGAACCTCTATTTCCCTGTTGAGGTCATATTTTGCTTTCTGGATTTGTTTATGTAGCTCATTGTCTAAGTGATCTTTCACTGCTTGTATTTGATCTCTTATATCTTCCTTGAGTTCACAGAACATTTTAACCATGTATACCCTGTACTCTTTCTCTGTCATTTTTTTCTGCTGTGGCTGCCAATGATTCTTATGATGTGGTGTCTTGATTTATTTGTGGTACTTTCTTCCCTTGTCTTTTCATGTTGCTCATTTGTCTTTCTTTCCAGCTCTTTGAGTCTAGAGTTTTATTGTTTTTACCCTATAGGTTTGTAGTGCCCTTGTAGGGTTCCAAGATCCCTCCTTTGTGGGGAAGGATAATGTTAACTGATCCCAATATCAACAATATATCATCTATGAACAATTTGTTGTTATTAAGACATTATAGTTTAGTCTCAATGTACAGAGAGGTTGTATTTAATTATTATCTAAAATATAATCAGTAGTGTTTTAAAATGGTATACAGTTTCTGACAGTGGACAATAAACTGGGAGTGGGGCATAGGACATTGGAGGAAGGATGTGAGGATATAGAGTTAATATATCTTAGGTAGTGTGAAAGAGAAATCTAATGAAGAGGATTAGTAGCAAGAGAATAGACAGGAAGTAATTTAGGGTAGACAAATACATGGGAAGACATTAGAGTACATAAAACAAACACACACATGTAGAAGAAAAATACAGGATGTTAAAATAGTAAAATTTGGAGGGGGAAAGAAAGATGAAAGAAGAAAGAAGAGGGGGGAAAGGGCATATAGAACATCTTTATATTATATTATTCAGATGGCTCAGTCCTCAAAATCCTATTTCATGCAAAGTTCTTGGTTTCACATATGTTGGGGAAGTGAGGGCCAGAGGATAGAGCGGGAGAAGAGAAAGAGAAAAAAAAACTTGAAAAAAGAAATCAGGATTGTTGCTAGTTTTAGAGACCCATATCTTTTTTGTTTCTCTTCTCACCCAATAGGTGGGGTTGTCTGTTTTAAGCTGGTAACTCTGCCCTTAGGATGGTGTAGGTAACCAGGGTGGAAAGACTGATCCTGGTGTAGGGCATCTGGAAGCATAGAGTGCCACCTGCTAGTCCCTGCAGAGAGATTGCACTTCATGGGTGTCTTTTTGGGACCGCTTGTCTGACTTGTGCACCTGGTATTCTCTCTCTCTCTCTCTCTCTCTCTCTCTCTCTCTCTCTCTCTCTCCTGGAGATTTCCCAGTTCCTGGTCTCTCTGTTAGGCTCCAAACTTTAGTCCCATCTCCCTCTCACTTAGCAGTTCCCCACTGCAGGACCTCTTACACCAAGGTTCACACCAGTTGGGCGTCTCCCTGGTCGCACTGCACACCTGCCCAAATAAGAGCTGTTTTTGTGTTGGGTGGTCACTGTGCTGAGTTATCACCCACTGGGGATGGGGGGGGAGTTGGATACCTGGTACCTGGACAGATGGTGATTCGATCTGAGAGCTGCTCCCACCAAATATGTCAAGAAAGTTTATACAAGAAGGTGGCGGTCTGCTTCCAGCACCAGGGTGTCTGGTGAGGTGGGAGAGCCAGGTGATGGAGTTGTGCTGTGGGTAGATAGTAGTCAAGTGACCTGTGTGGAAGCAGAGCTCAGTGTAGAATTCTGCAGAGATTCCAATAGGTGATTCTGCTAAAACGCTTGCAAGCCATGCATGGGCTGGAACTGTGGGTATTGGGTTTAGGGATCAGGAGTCCGGAGTCCTACTCAACCACTGAGGCTCTGATCCCTGCAGGGGGTCACAGTGCTGGTGATTTCTGCAGAAATCAGCTGTATAGGTGTCTTCTTACACTCTCTGAGATGCAGTATTCTGACTATGTGAGATCTGGGTTACAGAGCAACACAGAATGCTGCCTACCTCTGGCCTGCCATCTTGGAATCACGGAAGTTTTTTTCAGTGTTTTGCACTTTTGGGCTTCCCATGTTGGACTTCCTCATTTATGGTCTCAGGAACAAGGATGTCAAACTTGCTCTGAAGAGAACCTTGAAGAGGATAACAAGCTGAATAGAACCACTTGGAATACTCTGATTCCTGTCCCCATTTTAGGATTTTTTTTCTACTTATTGTTCTTCCTACTCACCTTTCTTATATTCTTTCCTTCTCTTCATCTTTCTTTCCACAGTCTGAGATAGATTTCTAATGTAATATCTTTTCTCATCATGCAATGTAACTCTTTGGGCTTATTCTTAGACTCAAGTCTCATGTTTAGATCCAAAGTGAATCTATCCTGGTGTATTTACCCATACCAAATAGAGACACTGGACTCTTGTCTTGCCTATATATACTATTTTTTTAATATATTTTTTTTAGGTGTAGATGGACACAACACAATGCCTTTATTTTTATGTGGTGCTGAGGATTGAACCCGGGTCCCGCCCATGCTAGGTGAGCACTCTTACTGCTGAGCCACAATCCCAGCCCGCCTATATATACTATTATTTTGTAAGTCTTCTTCATTTAAGGAAAGCCAATTGGTTGGATGCTTTCCATCAAATTCATTTCTATGTTACTTTTCTGAGACAACTTTGTGGGGCCATTTCTTCTTTCAAGTGTTTTATTTATTATCACTGCATTAAAAGAGAGAGGAATATAAAAAACTGGGGACATGGTAAAGTAAAAATTTCCAGAATTATTTGGGTTATTTCAAGAATGGTTCTTCTTTAGATATTTACTTCACTCTTGCAATGGAATTGTGAACTTTTGAACTAAGATTCTACTGATATGAATTTTTGAACATGGATTATATCTATTTCTTCTCCCAGGTATCTCAAGCCCCACTATAAATGACTATGCTTCAATCAAATGATATTTTGTCATGGTTAGAACTGAAGTTGTCACTAGTTTGTTCCTGATCTCTAGATTGTATCTGTCATTGTTTTAAAAATTACAATATGATATTTCTCACTACAAATTAGTGTTACCTGTAAAGTCAATATTTTCTTCTCCTGGTGCATGTCAAAAATTTTCTTTTGCAAAAAGAGGTTTATTTGTTACTTTTAACACAAATAAATAAACAAACAAAAATTCTTGCCATGTAGTTTAGTGGTACAGTGCATTCTTATACATGGTACTGGGTTAAATTTGCCAGCATCGAAGAAGGAACAAAAAAACAAACAATAATCTCAACATGTGTATTGATTCTTACATTTCTACTACTCAATGTAATTCTCCTTATCCTGTTCTTCAGATCAAGAAAAGTTTATGTCGGTTGGTTAAGGTCATATAGACCTAATGATACAGAGCAGTTTTTGATCACATTGCATATCTTATGAAGAAAATGAAAAAAAAAAAACCAAAACTGAATGAACAAAGAACTTTTGGAGAGTTGTTCAGAATCAGCCTAGAAGTAGAGATCATATGGGAACAGTGCTCCAGACCCAAACTACCACGAGCAGAGGTATCATCTGCAAAGCTTTGATGCCCAACAAGAAAAATCTGCATCTGCTACAAGTGTCTCATTTTAAAGTGGGGTAAACAGGGTGCGCTAAAAAGCAGCATTCCATTTTATACCTTTTGTAATAGTGACCATTTTTCAAGATGGTGGGACTGAGCATTTTGGGTCAAACCTTTCTGGTGAGGCAGGTCATTTTTTCCTTTGTATCATTATATACTTTAACAAATCTACTTAGATATTATGGCATTATGTTGGAGACAAAAATGAATTATTAATATAAACACAATCTAACAATGTTATTATTATTTAGACTGCACAGAAAGTGTGAAATGATTCACCAGTACCTGCAATGAGTTGGATCAATTGCTCTTAGTAGATATATCCTAGTCTTTTGAAAACAGTCTACTGTTACTGTGCTTTTTTATTTATATGAAGACAAGAATTTTTAAAAATTTAAAAACATTGATATATATGAATAGCCTTAGAAGAAAATGATACCAGTTGCTGCAGTCTGGCTGGGCACAACCAGGAGCCACTTGTCAAAAGAAACTAACTTTATTTTTAGAACCACACAGGCCAAACAAAACAGCCTCTCAGGAAAAACCCTCAGAGCCCCAACTGCCACCACCAGCTTCCCACAAGCCTCTCTCCACCTCCCACAATCCTCCTGCTCTTGAGGCCGATTGGCTGAGTCACGTGGGTGGAGCCAAAAAAGTCCCCCAATGAGCAGCTCCGTGGTCTGAAAGGGCAGGGAAACAGCCCAATGAGCATCACCGCTGTGAGCCAATCATCAGCTGGCAGCTGGAAGTTTGCTGGCAGCTGGAAGTTTGCTGGGGCCCCTTCGGCTGTGGCTCTCAACATCTCCCCCTCTCTGTTTAAACAACAAGCATGTGGCTTAGGGACCGTGCCTGCCTTAGGTTGTCCAATAGTACATATGGTCCTTACCCGTTAGGTTGGTATCATTGCAATTGGATCTTACCCGTCACTGACTACCGGTCCAGTATACAGCCACACCTGTGGAGAGGTCTTTGTACCAGCGGGGGGGTGAGGTTCTTTGCCTCACCTCTGTTGGCCCCCAAATTTTAGCTGGACGATCATGACAAGCAGAAGGGAGGAAGATACACCAAGCCAATTGACGGCTCCTTTTGGAAAAATTGTACCACCGATGACATCATCAGCAAAAATACCCCAACACTACCACAAGTCGCTGCACCAACAGATAGTTCACAATGCATACAGGTGAGCTCACAATGTGTCCAGGCAAGTTCTGCAAGCAGTTCAGTGATGGCTATTGTAGAAGCTGTAGATTGGTTTTATCTTTGACTTCACCAGCACTGGGATGAAGATAGGAATTCTGGCAATAATGGCTAAAGAAAAAATTATGTAACATTACAGAAGGCACTAAAAGAAAACAATTTTCTTAACAATTTACATTGTCTTCACCGGCACTGGGATGAAGATAGGAATTCTGGCAATAATGGCTAAAGAAAAAATTATGTAACATTACAGAAGGCACTAAAAGAAAACAATTTTCTTAACAATTTACATTGTCTTCACCGGCACTGGGATGAAGATAGGAATTCTGGCAATAATGGCTAAAGAAAAAATTATGTAACATTACAGAAGGCACTAAAAGAAAACAATTTTCTTAACAATTTACATTGTCTTCACCGGCACTGGGATGAAGATAGGAATTCTGGCAATAATGGCTAAAGAAAAAATTATGTAACATTACAGAAGGCACTAAAAGAAAACAATTTTCTTAACAATTTACATTGTCTTCACCGGCACTGGGATGAAGATAGGAATTCTGGCAATAATGGCTAAAGAAAAAATTATGTAACATTACAGAAGGCACTAAAAGAAAACAATTTTCTTAACAATTTACATTGTCTTCAAGAGAATTATTAAATATAATGAAAAGGAAAGGTGAAAGTAAACAAACAGATCTGTTAACCTTCTTTTTTGTTTACATATTAAAACAATCCTCAACAGTTGTTTACCCAATTTAAATTAAACCATATAAATCACGTGAAAAAAAAAATTTTGGATCCATTTTATCATGAGCGCTCATCATATATGATATATGGACATACATACATTCAAACATATAACACAAAACACAAGTGTGCACACATAATATAATACATACAACACATAACATTATAGTAAAGGCCTTATAACTTTTTACAGGTGAAATCTCCATTGCAATGTTTAAAAACTCTATAGTCAAAAAATAGAACTGATCAGCAAAACATTAACCTAGGTCTGTATGAGCTCAAAAAACAAAATAGAACTTCATGATATGGCAAAGGGCAATAATAAAATAGATATTGAAAAAAGCATCCTGGTTCTGTTGCAGATGTAAGAATAGCCAAACTGGAGTTTTGGATATCAGTTGTTATGGATTTGAGCCAAATCATCTTCTTTTTGGTCTGTAGAAATCGCTTTAGTTAATCTTTCTGGAATCCAAATCGGCTGCTGTTCTCCCTGTGGAAACACATAAACAGACCCCCGACTCCAGACAATCACTGGGTCAGGACCTTGGTTAATCTCTCTGGAATCCAAATCGGCTGCTGTTCTCCCTGTGGAAACACACAAACAGACCCCCGACTCCAGACAATTACTGGGTCAGGACCTTTCCATTGTCCTGTTAGAATATCCTTCCAAAGTACCTTGGGCTTATGTACATTTTTTGGACACATATGCCTTTCCGCAGCACTAAGTCCTGATGAATCCAAATTTAAAAAGTTTAGAGTAAAAAGGGTTATTTTAAGTTTATCTTTGGGGAATATATACCCCTTCCCAATTCCTTCTTTTTGCTTTAATAAGTACATTTTAATAGTTTGATGAGCTCTTTCAACTATGCCTTGTCCCTGTGGATTGTATGGGATTCCTGTTATATGAGTAATGCCAAATGTTGAGCAAAATTGTTTAAAAGAGGTAGAAGTATAACCAGGGGCATTATCTGTTTTTAACTGTTTTGGAACACCCACAGTGGCAAAATTTTGTAAGCAATGAGCTATAACATCTTTAGTTTTTTCTCCGGCATGAAGGGAGCCCATCAAAAATCCAGAAGAAGTATCAACTGTAACATGCAAATATTTTAATTTTCCAAATTCTGGCAAGTGTGTGACGTCCATCTGCCAAATATGGTTAGGTATCAATCCTCTAGGATTGACTCCAAGATTAACTTGTGGTAAAAAGGTCACACAATTTTGACATTGTTTTATTATTTGTCTAGCTTGTTCCTTAGTTATTTTAAAACGCTTTTGTAAAGTATTAGCATTGACATGGAACTTTTTATGAAAATTTATAGCTTCTTCTAGTGTAGAGAAAATATGTATGTCATGTGTAGTTTTATCTGCTAAATCATTGCCCAAACTAAGGGCTCCAGGCAATCCTGTATGTGCCCTGATATGTCCTATAAAGAATGGATCTTTTCTGTCCCAGATTAGACTTTGTATAGTGGAAAGCAAAGAGAAAACAGTAGAAGAAGGGGAAATCCTACCAGCATCTTCAAGAGATACTATAGCATTAACTACATACTGACTATCAGAAAATAAATTAAATACAGAATCTTTAAACATCACAAAAGCTTGTAAAACTGCATTAAGCTCTACCTTTTGAGCTGATTGTTTGGGTACTAAAAATGTAAAAGTTTGATCAGGGGTAACTACTGCTGCTGTACCATTATTTGACCCATCAGTGAATATATTTGGAGCATTCATGATAGGTGTTTTTCTTGTCATTTTTGGAAAAATTACAGGATGCAATGACCAAAAAGACAATAAAGGATTAGATGGTAAGTGGTTATCAAATGAAACATTAGATTTGCACATGATTATTGCCCAAGTATTTAACTCATTAGCTAACTCATCAATTTGATTCATAGTATATGGAGTAATAATTTTATTGGGAGAAATTCCAAACACTCCCTTTGCTGCTTTTATTCCTTTGAGTATTAATTGTCCTACAGCCTCAGGATACCTAGTAAGAATAGTGTTAGGAGAATAAGATAAATGTATCCATAATAATGGACCTTCTTGCCAAAATACTCCTGTAGGAATATTTTTTGTTGGTAGTACAATAAATAATAAAGGCAAACTTATATCAATTCTATCCAAATGCATATTTTCCATATATGTTTCAATGATTTTTAATGCCTTTCTTGCTTCAGGCGTTAACATTCGGGGTGAATTTGGATCTGATGGACCTTTTAGGATATCAAATAAAGGTCCCAACTCTCCTGTTGGTATACCTAAATAAGGCCTTATCCAATTTATGTCTCCTAATAACTTTTGAAAGTCATTAAGTGATTTGAGTTGATCTACTCGTATTTGAATTTTTGGTGGACGGACCATGGTTGAGGATAATAGAACTCCTAAATAATTAATTGGAAAATTTAATTGTACTTTATCTATTGCTATCTCTAGATTATAATTTTTTAATAAGTTTGTAAGTGTGGCATAACATTCTAGCAATGTGTTTTTATCTTTGTGTGCTAATAATACATCATCCATATAGTGAAATATTTGTAGTTCAGGATTTTGATTTCTAAGTGGCTGGATTACTTTGTTAACATAAATTTGACACATAGTTGGGCTGTTAGCCATCCCTTGAGGGAGTACTTTCCATTCATATCTCTGATCAGGACCTTCATGATTCAGTGCAGGGATAGTAAATGCAAAACGTGGACTATCCTCAGGATGAATTGGAATTGAAAAAAAACAATCTTTAATATCTATAACTAAAACATACCAGGTTTTTGGCAAAGCAGACAATTGAGGAATCCCTGATTGAGCAGGTCCCATAATAACCATCTCATTATTAATGGCTCTTAAATCTTGCAATAATCTCCATTTACCAGATTTCTTTTTGATGACAAAAATGGGAGTATTATGGGGAGATACAGAAGGTTGTATATGTCCTTCTGCTAATTGTTGTTTGACCAGGTCATGGGCTGCTTGTATCTTTTCTTTAGTCAGGGGCCACTGAGGAACCCATACTGGTCTTTCTGATTTCCAAGTAATTTTTATTGTCTCAGTGGCCCTTTCTGAAAATCCAACCCATGTCTGTCTGTTCCTTGATCTATTTGTATTGGTGCTGCTATACCTTGTTCTTGTTTTTCTAATCTTTTTCCTTTCCTAAAACCTTGTCTAGTCATAATAGTGGGTGCATTTTGGTTGATGTTATTTGTTAATGTCAAACCTAATTGATCTAGGACATCTCGTCCCCATAAATTTACGGGAAGATGATCCAATACATATGGCTGTATAGTTCCTTCACATCCTTCAGGATCCTTCCAATCTAATACCATTGCACTTCTATGGGGATTAGTCGCCACTCCTAGGCCTCGAAGCGTTTGAGTGGCTTGTTGTAATGGCCAATGTTTTGGCCATTCTTGACGAGAGATGATGCTAAGGTCTGCACCTGTATCCAGTAGCCCATTAAATTCATGTCCTTGAATATTTAGTTTTAGCATGGGGCGAGAATCTAAATTTAAAGAAAGCATAGCCCAATCTACACCTGTGGAGCCTAATCCCTTGGAACCTCTTTCTACAGTACGACTGGAAAATTTATCATGTAGGCTGGGTATTATTAGTAACTGTGCTATTCTATCTCCTGGTGAAATTACTGATATACCCTTTGGAGAACTGGCTATAATTTTTATTTCACCTTCATAATCGGGATCAATTACCCCAGGACTTATCATAAGTCCTTTTAGAGTAGAAGAGCTGCGTCCCAATAATAAGCCTACTGTTCCTTTGGGAAGAGGTCCTTTCACCCCTGTGGGAATGATTTGAACTCCCATCTCTGGAGTTAGTACTGCTCTGGCGGAGGCGCAGATGTCCAACCCTGCGCTCCCTCTGGTTTGTCTGATGAGGGATCTGATGGACAATGTGTCCTGGGCACTACCCTGATGGGGTTGCTGGGTTCCTCCAGTGCTCCGTATATTTGTGGTTTTGGGCCCCGGAGCATTGGGCCCCCCTGTCCATTTTTTGGCAATGGAGCCCGATGCCTTTCTCCACGATATCGTGGATAAACACCTGGTCCTTGTTCGTTTTTTGATAATGGAGTACCCTCTATGGTGGTTTGAGAACGGCATTCATTAGCCCAATGTCTCCCTCTACGGCATCGTGGGCAAATACCTGGTATTCTACTCCTTTGATACCTAGTTTTGTTAAACCCTCCTCCAATGGGGCAATTCCTTTTAAAATGTCCTGTTTGTTCACAATTGTAGCATGTTCTTGGCCTGGCATCTAAAGCCTGTTTTACTGCAGCTGCCACAATTTGCCCTTGTTCATTAATGTCTCTGGCATCTAAAGCCTGTTTTACTGCAGCTGCCACGACTTGCTCTTGTTCATTAATGTCTCTACATAATTTAATATATGTGTTTAAATCTTCATGTTTCCATGGTCTAATGATATCTCTGCACCAACGATTCGCTTGCTCATAAGCCAGGTGTTTTAGTAATGGCATTGCTTGTTCTGTATTCCCAAAAACTCTGGTAGCTGTTTGAATAAGCCTATCTACAAATTCAGCATAAGGTTCATTAGCTCCTTGTATTACCTTAGATAATTGACCTTGTAAACCTCCATGTCCTTGTAAAGTCTTCCATGCCTTAATTGCATCTACAGCAATTTGTGCATATACACCAGGATCATATGCAATTTGTTGCTGCTGATCCTCATAAGGTCCCTTTCCTAACAACATATCTAGATTTCTCTGAGGATAACCAGCTGCTGCATTTCGCCTAGCCGTCTCCTTGCAAAATTCCTCATTGGCAACCTTCCATAACAGGTATTGTCCTCCATTTAGCACAGCTTTACACATATTAGCCCAATCTGCTGGCGTCATGTTCAAGTTGTTAATGGATTCGACCATGCTTACAGTGAAGGGTGCTTGAGGACCATAGGTTGTTACAGCCTCTTTTAGCTGCTTCACTGTTTTGAAATTTAAAACTTGGTAAAATCGCTGCCCTCCTGCCTCAAATACAGGGCATGTTAATATTTGAGATCTTGTCTCAGGATCCCAACTATCAACTGCGGGGGTTGGGGACCTCCCAGCATATGGAGGTGGCCTTGTTAGTTGGACACTTACGTCCTCTGGTGATAGAAAGGTGTTAGTAGCAGTCTCCTGTAGAGGTGGTGCTGTTGGTTGGACACTTACACCCTCTGGTGATAGAAAGGTGTTAGTAGCAGTCTCCTGTTGTAACTTTCCCCCTGATGGCTTTTTCTGTTTTACACTTTCTTTCTCTGTCTGACTAGCTTGAGAGGCCTTCTCTTTTACTTGAATCTTTTCCTCTGTCTGACTAACTTGAGAGACCTTCTCTTTTACTTGAATCATTATGTCTTCTTCTTCCTCTACCATTGTCTGAACTGAAGGCTTTGGACTAAGCAAACAAGATATGAACGTCCACAATGGCAATGTGCCAACTGGCAGAGTCCCTGGGCTTTTCTTTTCTATTCTTTTTAAATCTTCACCATGATGGTTCCATTGTGATATATTTAACAACTCCTCCTTAAAAAGCCATGGGCTACATTTTTGTATTGTATCAACGTATGCCCTGATTGTTCTTGATTTTACTGAGATGCCTCCTTCCTCTAACAATTTACTTAACACTCTTTCAGTTTGTTTTTTACTAATTTCTGATCCCGTATTTCTACTATAATACAACCCAACAAGATAACGCCTAACAAAACTGAAACAGAGTGAAACAAAATTGGAACAACACAAAATCATTATAATAGCCTCCTGAAATGTCCATCCGTCCTTTCTCCCTATCTGTTCCTCAGATGTGAGCGGTTTTTCTTCCATCTTACACATCTCCAGGGACAGGCAACTTAAAACAAAAGTGAAACAAAATAACAAAAGAAGAAATGGCTACCCATCCTCTCACCCTGCCCTCAGGGGCGAGCAGTTACCTTATCACTTACCCTCAGTCGCTCCCGGTGCGAGCCACCAAATGCCGCAGTCTGGCTGGGCACAATCAGGAGCCACTTGTCAAAAGAAACTAACTTTATTTTTAGAACCACACAGGCCAAACAAAACAGCCTCTCAGGAAAAACCCTCAGAGCCCCACCTGCCACCACCAGCTTCCCACAAGCCTCTCTCTCCAACATAAGCCTCTCTCCACCTCCCACAATCCTCCTGCTCTTGAGGCCGATTGGCTGGGTCACGTGGGCAGAGCCAAAAAAGTCCCCTAATGAGCAGCTCCGTGGTCTGAAAGGGCAGGGAAACAGCCCAATGAGCATCACCACAGAGGAGCCAATCAGCTAGATGTTGCTGGGGCCGCTGTGAGCCAATCATCAGCCGGCAGCTGGAAGTTTGCTGGCAGCTGGAAGTTTGCTGGGGCCCCTTCGGCTGTGGCTCTCAGCAACCAGTTAAAAACTTTAATTCACTCTTAAAATTATTGCTATTTGAGCAAAGAATTTATATTTAATATAATTTATCTTATCAGCCTACTTTGGAATGTTTAATGTCTATTTCTATTCTTTTGTCTATATTCATCATAGTGAACATTTAGGTAGAACTATTAAAACTCTTTTGAAAATTTCCATACAGCACATGTTCAAAAAAAAGGACATAAAATATTATTAAAAACAGAGAAAGAGGTGTAAAACAGCCATGTCTTTAAATCCTGTGTCTTTAACAAAAAAGTGAAATGTGAGTTGCAGGCATTATTCAGGACTCTTATGGTGATTGGAGTATTACATTGTCATCAGCAGCACATCCTGGTGCAGAATGGATCACCCAACAGCATGGCTCAGTTTGTGAAGTCAATAGGTTTATTTCAAAGTTTGAATTGTCTGTACTGACATTACATACCTCTTAAACGATTTAACTTTGTAATCAAAACCACACTTTAGAATACGTATAACTAAAATTGCTTAAATTCAGGCCTAAAATTTAAAAAAAAAATCATGTTATTATATGCAAAAAAAATTCAGAATACGTTAACTTATTTGGTAATTATTGAATATTTGGGAGTGTTGTGTGTGTATTATTAAAATATCAGTACTTCTCCAAGTGGTTCTCATTTCTTTTCTTTCATGAATAAAGACTGGAAAATCACCTTATAATGACTGCAATACAGACAGAATGGTAAGTCAGGTTGGACCTGGTATAGATGGGGTTTCAGTCTGGTTGCTCTGGCGACCATAAAGAGGTTCCTGGGAGGTCAAGAATAAAGAGGTCCCACCATGAGTGGAAGGAACAAAAACAATGGGATAAAATATGTTCCCTTCTCCAGTATAATAGCCCAACCAAAGCAAATCCCCACCATTTGGACAGGAGCTGTGTCAATCACAGGCAGAGGTACATAGCACGTGTGGACAAGAGGCCTTTGGGCTGCTGGTGGAGTTTGTGTTTTGGGTGCCCAAGGAGCACAGGGCTGAGTCTCAGGTGCTGTACTACAAGTGGGTAACCTTGACAATCACTTCTCCAGGTAAAGACCTCAACCTCTATCTCCCTAGGGCAGATATTGCCCATTTATAGTGACAGTGTTTAAATGTATGTGCAACAGTTGCAGTGTGATTAATCCAAATTAGTATAAGCCTTCTTCTGCAAATTAGGAATCCTTTGTTATTCTCAAATACTTAAAAAAGTGAAACTAATTCTGACTTTATTCAAAGTTTAATATGTCATTGAGAGAGAAGAGCTCTTACATTATCTAAATGTAATTCAATTATGAAGTTTAAAATGATGTTTAAAATGATTTAAACTTGCTCATATTTTAGATGTCATAAATGAATAAGTGAGATCATACAGAGCCTGTCTTTCTGTGCTGATTGACCTCAAAGAACAGAGAGTAGGATAATGCTGAAGAGAGGGTGGGGAGGTGGGTAGAAGAGGAAAGGGACAAAGTGTTGCCCAAAGGGACAAAGGTTCAGTTTGGAGGAATAGATTTTAATTTGTTGTAGGAAATGATGACTATAGTCAACAAACATGCAGTAATATTTTAAAATAGCTGAAGAATATGTTAAATAGTATCAAAACAAAGAACTATGTGAAATGATAGGTATTGTAACATGTAATTCAATCACTCCACAATGTATATGTGAATTACAACATTATATTGAATCCTGCATACGTGGGCTCTCTCTCCTCCAGCAAGGAGGTCCATGGAACAGGGTTGAGGATAATGTGGCTGCAGAGTTGCTATTGAAGACCTTCAGAGACCAGGGGGAAGCAGTGCTGCCCTCACCGGTGTGGGCAGCTGAACTTAGGGTCGCTGTGTGAATTTCCAGGGACACCAAATAAAACACAGACACAAACTTTACCTTTAAATAAGCATCAGAATAGCTTCTCCACTCTAGGCCTCAGGCTCCCTAAATGGGAGAGCAAGAGAAAGTCATGAGAGGCTGGCGAGAATGAGCGAGAATGTTTGGAAGTGGGCTTTTATTGGGGGAAGCCTTGTTCTTAGAAAGTTCTATCCAAAAAAGGCCAGAATAGACAGTTTTACAAGGGACAGGTGAGTGTAATTCAACCCAAGGGTGACACCTACATCAGAAGATAGGCCCTCGACTTCCTGAGCTGGGACAATGCTCAAATCACTACAAAATGTAGTGATTGGTCAGAGCCTCTTGCTTCAGGATGGAAGGAGCGGGTCATTCAGAGTGGCTCCCCACAAAGCAGATCTGATTTTATTGTGCAGTTACCATGTATATATACTCAGACAGTAGCTAAGCAGATTACAGTTTCTGGCCAACTGTCCTTTCAGTGACCAATCGAGGAGTGGGTCCCGGAGCAAACACTTGGACTGCAACACATGGCCTCATGCCCAGGGCTGTGCCTATGGGTAAATGGTCTGCCACTCACACTCCTAGCATGAGGATAGTGGCCTGCCATTCAGATGCCCTTAATGTATGCCATTTATGCATTACTCCATGCACTTGTCCCCATATATCCCCCCTCTGACTGTGCTACAAGGACTTCAGCCAGCATTGCTGTTTTTTGTTTGGTGGGCTTTACATGGTTATAAAAGTGTATCACAACACAAGAAAAAAAATCACTATTATAAATAACAGTAGGGCTAGCATTATAGGGATTAGTTAATTTGGTTATCAGGTTTCTCCAATGTCAATCCCTGGAAGAAAGAGGAGGTTGTCAAGATAGACACCTTAGTCTCATTGATTTTGACAGTTGCTTTAGTAAGGTTATGCATAGTCATAAACATAGTTAGCATCCCAAGCACCCTTAATATACTGAGAAAGACTGGAGAAGTGTAACGTTACATTTCAGATACAGCATATTGGGTACACAAATACTATGAAATTCAGGGTCACAAGTGAGCTTTTGCAACATAAAGAGAATATCTAGTTGTTCCTGGTGGAGGTCTAATTCTTGCTGAATGACTAAAATAGCAGCTTGGGACAGTTTGTTAAAGTCATTTTGAACAGCAAAGGCTTCTGCCATGGCAGTAGACAAATTGTTTACAGTCTGAGCAGTCTGGATACTCTGAGTGAGTGAAGCAGCAGCAGTGGCTGTGGCAGCGATGGCAGCTACCAGGGCAGTAATCCCAGCCATGATGAGGTTAATTGCACACCTTGTCCAGTACAGGATCTCATTCAGAAGATTCTTCATCTCCATATCTCATGGACTCCTCTACTCTCTGGACAGGTTCACTGGAAGCCAGATTGCTGAGGGCACTCTGTGGATAAATAAAAGTTTAATTTTCATAGCAGGGATTAGACAATTTGTGAGTCAGCAGGATGTATTGACTGCAAAAGGGATCTCTGTATGAGTGACATTTATGCCATCAGTATCATTGATTATTAGCATAGCAGAGGGTGGCGTAACAGAGGCTTGTGCATAGTGGGTATGGGTATAATTTGGCATAAAGGCAAATCCATGGTGAGGGTCTGAACTTAATATCCACCCATTCATCCAGCCAGCTGCTGCCTATTTGATGGGGTCTAGCAGCCAGCAATACTGGTGTGATATCCATCATGTCATATTGATTTCCTGCATACCGGTTGGTAATAGCTTGTCCCAAGTAGCAGGTACTGCAGTAGCCCATGTGGTTTTTGGGCACATCATTTACATTCCAGGGAGCTGTGTCCACACAGGTGCACAGAAGTTGTTCTTCCTTGGAGAAATTCCTCATATCAAGGAGATAAGGTATGGCAGTGACACATTGATTCCATGGGATGTTATCGTTATCCAAGGGGGGCTTTCCAAAAAGCATTGTTGGGCATGTTGGCAGCAGGGTTTCTTTCATTTGCCATGGGGAGTCTATGGCTATCAGTAGCATTAACTACAACTCTAAAGTCAGTGAGAGACAGGCCAACATATGACTTATTATCGTTATTTATAATAGTTTTATTGGCAAGAGCAAAACAGAGGGGACTGTCTGGATAATATGTTTCATTATCTACTATGGAGAAACAAATGGGCAGAGTTGGTATGGAAATGCTGGCACTCCAGGGTACAGTCACCATCTGGATGAATAACTCAGGATCAATAAGGTTGTAATTATTGGAAAAGAGCTTAGGCAGGTCTCCTTCCCAATTGGCCACTGACAAAAGTGTTGGCCTAGTGACCAAAGCCCAATTTACCTGATGGGAGGCTTCACTGTTAGCAGTAAGCATTGCACACAATAGAACCATCATCATAGGCCCAGGGATGGGTTTTCCACCAGGCAAAGGGGCCAATCTGGTGGCTTGTTCAACAAGACCTTTAATATCACCTCAGGTTACTTTATGTGAGGTCCATTTGCGTTGTTGAGTCTTTGTTTGTGAGGTTTCTCCTCCAGAGTTAATTCCTTCATCTTCTTGGTGGGTGGTTCTGGGGGTCCAGGGCTTGACTTTCTAGCAGGTGCCCAGATGGGGTGAGGCTCCTATTAACATAGGCAAACCCTTGGCCCATAGTTAGGAGGGGCCCTGGGCCATCTCATGCATTTGTCATGGGATCCTCCCATGAGACTGTAGGTAGATGGGAGGGCCTTGTGAGGGCTGCCCAATGCTTATGGGCTGCTGTTTCTGTAGAAAATTTTGAACTTGAAATTTAAAGAAAATCTAAATAAATAAGGTTTTGTTAAAGGTATTTCAAGGGGACTTGGTGTAGTGTCTCCCCTCTGTTTTGTAGCATGGTCTTTAATTCCTTGTGTATTTTTTTAATGATTTCTTGAGCCTGAGGGTTATAGGGAATCCAAATTAAGTGCTGTATATGCCAATTATTGAGAACTGCTTGAATTGTCTTTCTAGTATAGGCTGGCCCATTGTCAGTTTTAATAGACATGGGAATATTCATAATTCTAAAACATTTAAGTAGATGAAAGATGACCCTTTTGTGGTTTCTCCTGTGGAGGCTGTGGCCATTACACAGCCTGAATAGATATCAATGATTACATGAATATGTTTTAAATTTCCAAAAGGTGCATAATGATTGACATCAATTTGCCATAAAGCATTAGGTCTTAACTCTTGGGGATTCACTCCAGCAGGTTGTAAAGGTCAATGGGGAGAAAGGGAGCATTTTTGCAGTCTCTGACTCGCTGTTTGCAAGGTTCCTTAGTCCTGCTTTTGTACAACTGCCACGGCTGAGACCAGCCAAGAGGCTTGAGCTGCTTGTGTCTCTATATCCTGGGTAGCCAAAATACAGTCATCCAGTGTTCCATTTTGTACTGGCACCACTGCTACTCTATTATCCTTATTTAATCTTTTTCAGTTTAACTCCTTGGCTAGGGCTTCCCTAACTCCTACATGAGATACCTTCCCTTCTATGCTTTGTTTACTCTGTCAATAAACTATGGCAAGTCTTCAGTGGCTTTCTGCCTCAAGCCCTGTATAGAAACTGTACCTCTCCCAGCTGGTAACTTCCTACAGGCTCTTAGAGCACAGAGTCACACCTGATTGAAATAATTTGGTGGACCTGTAGTTTGTACCACAGGGGAACTGTAGATTCCTTCTCCCTGCAAGCATTCAGCTGGGAGGTTGACATTTTTGGTGTGATTACGATCCCCCAGCTGTTCATATTCAACATAGAAAAATGCCATCCACTTCAAAAATGTTGTGGGCTCAAGAGCTGCTCTGGCTAGGTCTTTCCAGTCTTGAGGGCAATTAACTTTAAGACTCCCTGATTGAAGCATTTGCTCTGCAAGCAACCCCCAGGGCCCATCCTCTTTTACTGCCTTCTTTAACTCCTTCAGGGTACCCAATCTGTGTGGATACCAAGGGGCAGGGTTCTGTGTTGTGGGGGCAGTGCTGACTGAGAAGTCTTGTATTCCCTTACCCCATTTTTCATCTCTTATTTTACATAGACCTTCAAAAGGACCTCTGGCCTCTTGGAATGGTTTCTGGGATATCATGGCATGAGCCTGTCTGGCAGCCTGGTAATTTCTAAGCTATCATAGTCTCTTGCTGGCTTTGGCATTGCCTCATAAGGAAGCAGTTGCCATTGACTTAGGAAAGGATATAAGCTTTGCCTGTCAGTAGACGGCACACTTGCACCATTTGTGGTCACTTCTTCCTGCACCATGAAGGCTAGCTGTCTATCTCCCTCCTGAACCTGTTGTGGTTGCTTGCTTTGAGGTAGATTTTCACCCCTGCTTTTTTCCCCTTGTCTGTCTCTCACAGCCTCATCTTCTCTTAGGGCCATCATTATATGACAAGGGCCTGTTGCAGGGCCCCTAAATTTTGCCAAATGGCTGTCACAATAGGAAAAAAAATGTAGTGGTAAAGTATATCCCTGTCTCACTTCAGCTTGCCACGCATTTGCAATTATCTTGTCTCATATTGTAGGATCAAAAACATCAGCCGTGATAATCCATGGGCTAGTGTCTATCACTACATCCCAAAACTTTTGGACTTCTCTCTTTTTCTGGGTTAAACCTCTAGTATCTAAGACAGTGTGCAGCACTTGCAGCTGTGAGTCTTTGGTGGAACTCAGTATGTTCCCCTTTTCCCCTTCCTCATTGCTCTGTGAGGGGCCATACCCTTTCATATAGGCTTATCTCAGGTCCCTGTTCAGGTGCCAGCTGCGTGGGCTCTCTCTTGTCCAGCGAGGAGGCCCACAGAATAGGGCAGAGGAGAGTGTGCCTGTAGAATCACTAATGAGGACCTCCAGAGACAGAGCAGAAAGCAGGTCTGGTTTTATTGCACAGTTACCATGTATATATACTTGGACAGTACTAAGCAGATTGCAGGCAGCCAACAATACAATTTCTGGCCAACTGTCCTTTCAATGACCAATCGAGGAGTGGGCCCTGGAGGAAGCTCTTGGACTGCAACACATGGCCTCACACCCAGGGCTGTGCCTATAGGGTAAATGGTCTGCTGCTCACCCACTTAGCACGAGGGGAGAGGCCTATCACTCAGACGCCCTTAATGTATGCCATGTATGCAGTACTCCATGCACTTGTCTCCACACCTGCACATACATATAAACTTATTTGTTCATTAAAAATCAAGCTTAATTTTTATCATAGTTTCTTTTGCAATTTTTCATTGATGGTAAGTATGAAAGAAATTAGAGATATAATCTTTAAAATTCTTGATCAAAAATTGCAAGTATCTGTTTCAGTTACAAACCTTAGTATAACAATTTATTGTCCAGAAACAAGTCCATATTTTAATTAGTAATTATGATAATGTCTCATTTGGAAATATTTTATAAGAAACAGGAACTATCATTTATCTTCTCCTGGGAATATTTTGAAATTTTAATCATTCTATTCATGAAGTATATTATGTATATTCCATTTTGTTTTATTTTTTCATCTACAACACAATCCTTAACAACCTAACAAGGTTATTAAACATACTCTAGCAATAATGAAAAATATGAAAATTATATAATCACAAGCCAGGCCATAAAACATAGTATTGCAACATATTTATTCAATAGTTCTTGCGGTGTTTAGTTGGTGGTAAGGCCTTAATAATGTAGCTTTGAATAATCAGACATAGAAGTTGTTATGTGACTTACTTTGTCAACTTAGTTCATTGTTAAAAGAAGGAAAATGCATATCTGGAATGAGAGGAAGTGTTTGCCAAACATATATTTGATAGAGAATTTGCAACCACAATATCAAATGAACATTAAAAAACAATTATTAAATAATTTGATTAAACAATTGAAATAGACTAAGTGATAATATACCAAGGTGGTGGAGATGTCTGTCACAAAAGAATGCTTAGCTAGAATGCAGAATTCTGGATTCCATGCCCAGCACTGCCCAAATCAACAACCACAAAAAAATGCTTAAATTTTGCCATTTTCCTGTCAGAATACAGGAAAACATTAACATTCTTGAATTATCAGTTTCATACATCCTTTTGGCACAGGTGGATTTATCTATGCACACTAAACATTGGTCTTCTCACTTCAACTGAAAAAGCCCTGATGCACATGGTAGGAAATCATGGGACAGAATATCCTGTCCTGTATAACACAATTCTGTATAGTACAGTGGTTGATGAAAACAATATTAGCTTCACAGGCACTGAGTAAGAAACATGCTCTTCCAGTTGTTTTGCCTTGGGAACCCTCAATTAATTTTTCCTAGCTTTGGGTTCCTCATGTGTGAGACAGGGATGGTGGTTCTGAGGGTGATTGTGAACATGAGATGAGGGAAGGAACATAATTTGTACCATGACTGGCAAACAGTACTAATGGAGGCTCAAGTCTCAACTTCCTTGGTTGGGTCTTATGGGACTGAGTGGCAGCAGGGCCCTGCTGATATCATCCTGTGATTGTCTTCACAATGCCTTACAACTGTTATGTGAAGAAAGACAGTGTTTTGGATGAAATGAATCAGTAAACCTCTGAAGTAAAGGAAGAACTATGAGGTTTCTGTCTTCATGCACCATCTTCTCTGAGTAATATAAACACATTTTCTACTCCTTCCTCAAAGCCACTGAAACATGGCAGAGAAGAAATGGAGTTTTAAAAATAATTGGAGTTTAAAAATAATTAACTCACAAGTACAAAACAAATAAAAATGGATTTGTCTCTGTGTCTTATATTCTGTTCCACAGGTCGCTTTTTTTTTTTTTTTTTTTTTTTTT